>NW_011494612.1:2048107-2075915 GCF_000754665.1 Bison bison bison | reverse complement strand
TCTTGTCCAACTCTTAGCGACCCCATGGACTGCAGCCTACTAGGCTCCTCTGTCCATGGGATTTTCCAGGCAAGAATACTGGAGTGGGGTGCCATTGCCTTCTCTGTCTACAACTCTAGTCAGTCTTATCTCCTGAAACAAACTGAAATAATCTTCAGATCTGAGCTTCTTAAGTTTAAGTCCAGTTTAAGGTCTTACAGGAAATCACAGGGCTTCCCTGATGGCTCAATGGTAAAGAATCCACCTGGCTAAGCAGGATACACGGGTTCAATCCCTGGTCCAGGAGAATCCCATGGAGAAGGAAATGGCAACCCACTCCAGTATTCTTGCCTGAGAAATCCCATGGACAGAGGAGCCTGGTAGGCTACAGTCTGTGGAGTTGCAAAAGAGTTAGACACAATCTAGCAACTAAACAACGACAACAATAAATTACAAGCCAGGACAACATGAAGTAGGAATTAATAAGTAAAATAGCTGAAATTATGGCAAAGATACATTCCATCCTTTAGTAGTTTTACTGAAAGAGTAAATCCTGGGTCCCAAACAAGTTATTCAGGCTTGTTACCAGTCCTATCAGCTCAGTTTACATTTTCCCTGGATTACAGACAGGTGCAACAGGGTAAGCACCGTCCCTTCTTTTGCTTCAAGGTGTAACGGGAGAAGACTGTCTGCCCTGCTGAGTGGTGCAAAGTATGAGACTCACCAGTAACTTGGGTTCTGCTCCAGGCTTCTCCTTGTATTGAAACTGAGCTGTTTGGTTGCCATCACTGTTTGATTAGTGTAAATTCCACTAGGCCTCTGAGTCCTTGTTAAGTGAAGGAGGCCAACCCAGTTGGGAAGATGAATTCAGGTTCTTGAAACTGAAGGACGGTTGATTTAAAACACTCAAGAGTTTAGTGTTAACCTAAAGTTTTGCCTATTTACTGATTTTTAAGTCGACCCACTCCAGTACTCTTGCCTGGAAACTCCCACGGACAGAGGAGCCTGGTGGGCTGCAGTCCATGGGGTCGCTAAGAGTTGGACATGACTGAGCGACTTCGTTTTCACTTTTCACTTTCAGGCACTGGAGAAGGAAATGGCAACCCACTCCAGTGTTCTTGCCTGGAGAATCCCAGGGACGGGGGAGCCTGATGGGCTGCCGTCTGTGGGGTCGCACAGAGTCGGACACGACTGATGTGACTTAGCAGCTAGCAAGTGCAACAGAATAGAGAGCCTGGCTAAGTAGTTTAATTTCTATCTTACTACAGAACAAGGTCTTTAAATATCCTGATTTATATCCATTTGCTGATTATATTACCCACTTTTAATGCTGAAACTAACACGTTCCTTTTGGTTTTAACTACACTGAAAAAAAGACTTAGCCTTAAAGGTTTCCAGAGTCTATTTCTCATACTTAGAAAAGTCCAATGATCTCTTATGCAATTATAAGTTCCTGGGTTAGAGGTAAGGTAAGTCACTGCAGTCATGCCCGACTCTGTGCGACCCTATAGATGGCATCCCACCAGGCTCCCCCGTTCCTGGGATTCTCCAGGCAAGAACACTGGAGTGGGTTGCCATTTCCTTCTCCACCTGGGTTAGAAGAAAGGCACTAATAATGATACTGTTAAGGGGATCTAATAACTTGACAACACTTCATCATTTGGGGGTTCTCCTAAATAGAAAACTATTCAAATCTTTTCACTTTAACTTTGTTCTCCACAGAATATATGGATAAAAGGAAAATAAGTTAGTCATATTTTATAATAATTAGTATGTCAAGAAATGCAACATGCTGTAAAGAAGTACTTGAAATGGAAAATGACTGATAATTCAAGGGTTTCTTTTAATAATATATTCTAGGGATAAAGTATTCTAATAGAGGATTATTGCCTTCTCTGATTATTATATAGAGAACAAATATATTCAAAGAATTGCAATTTTCTGGAAACTGAAGTGACTTGGAAATATAATTTAATCTTTCTTTGATAAGTCAGAAGGTATTTAAAAATCTTATACATTTTCAGGGTCACAATAATAAACACAAAATTAGCACAACTTAACCTGCTATTGCCAAAACACAAATGTCTTTATTAAGAGAAATGCCAGGTTGATAGAATGGCCAATAAACCATAATTTACTGCAACACATAATATTTTGGAAGATGTATCCACTCTTTGAGTTTTCATTTAAAACATATTATTAAGAAATAATTATTTTAGTGGTCACAAACCTGCACACTCCAGAGTGATACAAAAGCAATTTGCATATGATTTCTTGCCCCATGCATGTTGTCATTACAAAAGGGGGATTTGGCATGACAAATATATTCCTTAATAAAATCCCATGTGACATGAAGAGCCAAATAAGCGAAGAGCCAAGTTTCAAATACACAAATGAAAACCTAAGAGATTTAACACTTTTCCATAAATCAATTCTCAGCCCTAGTAAAGGAAACTTCTCATTCAACTTACAATTTGTAAGAAATCAACCAATTTTTCTATATAAACTGGAAACAAAAAAAAATGTATATTTTTAAAATTATTTGAAATTATGATTCTTGAGTGAAATGTATTCTTGCAATATTACAAAAGAAATCTCAGCTTTCTCATTTGGAGGATTTGGAGGACTTGTCTGGTAACTAATATTGATATACTGACTATAAAATGCAGCTGTTCTGTAAATGGACTGCATTAATGCAATCAGTAGCATTCATTGAATGCATTAAAAATCCACCAAACTTTAAAGTGAAATATTGACTGGAACTTGCACATCCATTATGTTCATTAAAAAAACATGCATAGTTCATTAAAAAAAAAAAAACAACAGACATTTCAGTCATGGAGAGATTTCTAAAATGTTAAATTCTTTTATAATGAAAAGTACTTGTGTGGGAAGTTTTTTTGAGGGTAAAGAATAATAAAAATATTCCACACATCAGATGTATCAGGGAAAAACTCTGAAAAACCATAATGTCTTAATTATGGAACAATGATGACAAAAATGGAATTGCCACATAATCATGGAAGGACTTCAAGAAACCAATTACCTGGGAAGTGGTTCTATAACTGTTCTCTCAGCAAAGTCTTCACAATTACCACAAATGTGTAGTAATCTCCATCATCATATATGCTACTTATTTCTATCTTTGCTTCCTGAAGCCAATCTTCACAATATATATTTTTAAAAGTATGTTTATAATCTAAGAAATGATCTTCTAAGAATATATAATGTTTACATAACAACTTAAAAAGATGTATTAGTAAATCAAAAGTTAAATATAAAACATATTAATATTGCCATTTTTCTTTTCTTCCCTAGTCTTAGTTTTATTTTTGAACAAGAAATTCATTTACATAGTACAAGATTTAGAAGTTAATAATATTTTACAAACTTCTATGTATTGTTGAGATGTGACTATGCCCCGAGCAAGTCCTAAAAATAGTGAACTATAGTAAACTAATACCATATCTTACTTTTCTTCCACATCCTGTTATAATATTTTAGTCCACTAGTTTTAATTCTGCATCTGTATCTTTAGTATTTTTGAGGCATTGCTTAAGCCAATATGCAGAATTTCATTATGACATGCTTTATAAACTATGCAGCATTTAAATTTCTGTTTACAAACTTTATGCTATGTCATTATTCTAATGTGGTACCCTTTCCAGGAACTAAAATGATTATCAAAATAAATTGCTCTTCCATCCATCTCATTTGTGGCTAGAAGCCACCAGAATGGACAGTACAGATCTATTGTGTCTGCTGATTTGTTTTGTATTTTGCTTATGACGGCTTGAAAAGTTAATTGCTTTCCATGAGTAGCTGACTAGACTCTAGATTGTCAGCTCCTATGGTATGGGAATAGCCAATGCCAGTGTTTGCCTAGGAGAACAAGCATTCTGGACTGGGGCACAAACAGTGCAATAGGAAAAAAAAATCATGTACAGAGGTTATTATAATACACTGTTGCTGCTGCTGCTGCTGCTGCTAAGTCGCTTCAGTCGTGTCTGACTCTGTGTGACCCCAGAGACGGCAGCCCACCAGGCTCCCCTGTCCCTGGGATTCTCCAGGCAAGAACACTGGAGTGGGTTGCCATTTCCTTCTCCAATGCAGGAAAGTGAAAAGTGAAAGTGAAGTCACTCAGTGGTGTCTGACTCTTAGCGACCCCATGGACTGCAGCCTACCAGGCTCCTCCATCCATGGGATTTTCCAGGCAAGAGTACTGGAGTGGGTTGCCATTGCCTTCTCCAAAAATACACTGTTATAAGGGTTAAAATAGTAATAGAAATGGGAAAACAATGCTGGGTCAGATCCATCGTTCTCTATTTCTCTCCTGTATCTCTCAGACCTGCTTCTACCTACTTTACATTGCACTCAAGGAATAAAATAGTTCAGTTCAGTCGCTCAGTCATGTCCAACTCTTTGCAACCCCATGGACTGCAGTATGCCAGGACTCTCTGTCCATCACCAACTCCCAGAGTTTACTCAAACTCATGTCCATTGAGTCGGTGATGCCATCCAACCATCTTATCCTCTGTCGTCCCCTTCTCCTCCTGCCTTCAATCTTTCCCAGCATCAGGGTCTTTTCAAATGAGTTAGTTACTTGCATCAGATGGCCAAAGTATTGGAGTTTCAGCTTCAACATCAGTCCTTCCAATGAATATTCAGGACTGATTTCCTTTTGGATGGACTGGTTGGATCTCCTTGCAGTCCAGGGGACTCTAAATAGTCTTCTCCAACACCTCAGTTCAAAAGCATCAATTCTTTGGTGCTCAGCTTTCTTTATAGTCCAACTCTCACATCCATACATGGCTACTGAAAAAACCATAGCCTTGACTAGATGGACCTTTGTTGGCAAAGTAATTGACTGCTTTTTAATATGGTGTCTAGGTTGGTCATAACTTTTCTTCCAAGGAGTAAGTGTCTTTTAATTTCATGGCTGCAGTCACCATCTGTGGTGATTTTGGAGCCCAGAAAAATAAAGTTTGCCACTATTTCCACTGTTTCCCCATCTATTTCCCATGAAGTGATGGGACCACATGCCATGATCTTAGTTTTATGAATGTGAGCTTTAAGCCAACTTTTTCACTCTTCTCTTTCACTTTCATCAAGAAGCTCTTTAGTTCTTCTTCACTTTTAGTTCTTCTTCACTTCACAAGAAATAAATTAAGGTGGTAGCCAGATAAATTTTTAATAATTATTATTAATAATATAGCACAATTAATGACATGTGATAATATAATTATTAATAATTCTACATGTGATATGTAAGGTAGAAATGTACTCTGGAGCTCATAACTGAGGAAAACTCACTTAGTATGCCAATGAAATTTAGAAGAAGACCTGAAAGGAATGTAGGACAAAAGGAAATCTGGGCAAAGAGAAGAATATTCTAGGCAAATATACACTACCATGTGTAAAACAGCTAGCTAGTGGGAAGCTGCTATATAGCACAGGGAGCTAAATTCAGTGCTCTATGATGACTTAGGGTGGGATGGCAGAGGCAGGGTGGGCGAGGGAGACTGAAGAGGGAGCGGACATGTGTGTACTTGTAGTTGATTCACACTGTTGTAAGCAGAAAGCAACACAACATTGTAAAGCAATTATATACTCCAATTAAAAAAAAAAAAACAAGATGGAATAAAAAGAACAGCCTATGCACAGGCCCTCAGGCAAGAAGAAATGAAGAAAGGACCCTGAGAAGCTATCTAGGAGCCTAAGGCCCAGGATGTCCTCAGCCCGATACATAAGGCTTCATTTAGAACCTGAAGGAAGTGAAATGCAGTGAAAATGTACCATGTGTCTATCAGAAAATTTGGCCACAGAGTTTGGGGCTGAGGTTTGACTAAGTCTCTAGATCTGGTCTTAATGAGTTGTGTCGGGGGGCGGGAGGGCAGGTAATATTCTTTGCAATCTCATAATCTTCGGGAGATGTGATCTAAAAGCTTCAGCATTCTCTACCTAAAAATAGGGTTTTATGAGCTGTCATCTGAGGGAGAGTTAGGTCAGTCCCACTTGATTCATGTTTTAGAAGTCAGAGGTACTAGAGCATCTTGTTTAATCATGAGTTGTTCCTCGATTAATTGTGTTGATGTTACAATTTTAAAAAAACTGAAGGAGAGCTACCTTCTAAATAGGAACAGGAAGCCTAAGAATAAAGAGAAAGACAAATAATGCAGCTATATCAAAGTCCTAAGTTGTCCCAAACTTCCAATTAATTAAATGTGACGAAAAAGTCACGGCAATGCTGCTACAGTTATTTATTTTTAATTTATGTCTCCTACACTCTCCAAATCAATTGGAGAATCTCTAACAGCTGCACTGGTGTGATCACAGCAGAAAGCAGTTTCTATTTCTGAGTTCTGCTTCCTATTATTCAGACACGCTTCAGAATTTTTCTCCACAATTTCAATCTTGGTTGCTGCCCTGTTACTTAGCTAACATCGCATGATTTTAATTGAGTATGGCTGTATCTCAGAGGGAAAGGACACCAATTTTGTAAAGCAAACTTCATACCACCATGGCTCAAGATTGGGAGGGAGGCTCCCGAGGGAGGGAATATATATATATCCTCACAGCTGGTTCATGTTGATGTACTACAGAAACCAACACAACACAGTAAAGCAATTATCTCCCAATTAAAAATTTTAAAAATTTAAAAAAGATTGGTAGTTGTTTTGCTGGCTGATCTAAAATTTCTACAGATGTTGGAAACTAAATCATTATGGAATCCAAGTCCCCATTAAAATGCTCTATTTATCATGCTGGATCAATAAGATGAAGTAAGTTAACACTGGTTTCCCAAGGCAATGAATCAATGAAATAGTTTGAGGTTATATATTTAATTTCTTGTTCAGTTGTATTGTGAATTTATCCAGTGATTGCATAAGCACTCAATTAGCCTACTATTCTGGGTCCAGAATTCCTGGGACACTCTCCAACACATTTTTCTCCCCCATCAAGACAGTTTATTACTAGGAGGTTATATAACCTAACAGTTTCAGTGATTACTGAAACACAGTTCTTCTTTATGGAATTTAAAATACAAAAATATTTAAATTTTTTAAAAACTTTTTTTTTCTATAAATAGGTCAGCACCAGTCACAACTCCAGTACTGTTAACAATAACAATAGTACAAACAAACCTATATGGCATGGGATTCAAGAGCCTGCTGCTGAAAAGCCTTTTTCTCATTCTTCGTTGCCACTGGGATCCCATTTTGGGGAGCCGGGTGGGGCTTGATAATGAGCCTATCAGTACACCTACTTAGACTCCCTTGCATCTAGGGGAAGACTGTGGCAGGCTTCTGGACAATAAAATATAGGCTGAAATTCTTGGTGTGGTTTCTGGGAAAGCTACTGTTTTTTTAAATGTTAAAAGGGGGAAAAAAAGGGAAAGATAAGGGTGTGGGAGGGAAGGAGGGAGAAGGAACAGAAGGAAGGAAGGAAGGAAAGAGAGGGAGAGATAAAGAGTGAGAGAGAATAGACTTTCTCTTCCTGCCTGAAGCCCAGAAGTGGAGGCTGGCTATGAAGCAGCCATTCTGTAACCTTGAGAAAAGACCTCCTGTTACTGAAGATTGAAACAAGGCAGATCTGTGGCCTTGATGATTTCTTTTGAGCAGAGCTGTGCATCAGTTCTGGACTGCCTCCTCCCAAATTTCCTATTATGTGAGAAAAAAAGTAATCCCTTTAATTATCAGGGAAGAGTGGCCAGGACTTGTGACACGGCTGAAAGAAATCCTAACTGATAAAACACCACTCTACACGTCTGGTATGGTTGGGTCATATCAGTCTGGGAAGCATCATTTATTTGTATCCTGTACAACCACATGGCCCTATAGTTGTCAGATGCTAGGCATGTTCTGAGGATTCAAAGATTAGTGAAATATGGATTCTGCGTTTCAGAAGCTTATAACCTACTGAGAAAAATTTGTAAACAGATAGTTACAACATAATGTTATCTGTGTAGTCAAGGTCTCAGAAAGGGTGTTCCCTAGGACAGCACTCAAGTTAAAAAATGGTCTGTCATTGTATGAGTTTAGGAAGCATATACTACGTCTTTGTGATACACTCTGGCATATTAAAGTTTCCGAGGAGTCCTGCAAATAGCCTGTAAGGTGATTTAACTCTATGTGACCTACAGTTTCTTAAAACTATTTAATAATAAAAGCCCCCTTTTCCCCTAAGCAATACTTCCTAATATTCTGCAGACTAGTGTTAGAAAACACACCTGAGGAAATGTTGTACCAAGTGATTTAATAAAGTTATAACCTTAGTCTTATGGTAAGTTTACTTGTGGAAATAATTCAACCCTATTTAAATTATTCATATATTAGTCCCTTCTTTAAAAAACATCATCAGCTGTGGTTTGAATTGTGTTCTCGCATAAGACAGGCTGAAATCCTAAGCCCTGGTACCTAGCTGCATGCTAGTTTAGTTGCTCAGTCATGTCCTACTCTTCGCAACTCTATGGACTGTAGGGTGCCAGGCTCCTCTGTCCATGGGATTTTCCAGGCAAGAATATTGGAATGGGTTGCCATTCCATCCTCCAAGGGATCTTCATGATCCAGGGATCTAACCCGGGTCTCCTGCATTGCAGGTGGATTCTTTACCTGAGACACCAGTGAAGCCTGGTACCTGGATATGTGAGCTAAATTGGAAATGGGGTCTCTGCAGATATAATTAAGATATAAGTTAAGATGAGTTCATACTGGATTAGAGTGGGCTCAAAACCCAATCTTTATAAGAAGAACATAGGATACCAGATGCAGGTAAAGCCACGTAAAGACAGAGGCAGAGACAGGAGGGATAGAGCTGCAAACCAAGGAACCACTAGAAGCGAGGAGAAAGCCCTAGAACAGATCCTCCCCGGGCCCCCAAGAAAAACCCAAACCTGCTGACACCTTGATTTGGACTTATGGCCTCGAGCTCTGTGAAAAAATAAATTCATATTGTTTCAAGCCACCCAGTTTGTGGTCCTTTGTTTCCTCAGCCCTAAGAGACTAATACACAATCATACTCCCTATTTGGCTTCTATTGATTCTATTTGTTTGAAAAATTTGTCTTGGCGTTTTCTCCACAGTCTAGCAGCTGGGTTGGGAAAGGGAAGAGCTTGAAGTCCAGAAGAGTTTGAGCCCTGACTCAGCCTATTTTGAACTCTGAATTTAGGCAAGTTACTCAGCTGTTAGGATTCTCGGTTTTCTCAACAATAAAATAGGGATAGAAACTTTCATTCATTCAAGTCATCCAGTCATTTGGCAAATATTGATGGAACAGAGACTGCTAAGCCCTATGTAAGGCACACAGATAGATATTAAATAGCCAATTACTAAATCCTGCAAAGATAAAGCAGGTGCTAAGGGAGGGCATAGTCTGACCACATAAACTAATCTTGGAGGTGGTTATGAGGATTCAGTGAGAAGTATGTGATTATGCTTTATAATCTATACTTTAAATATAAACAAAGGTATTATTACAAGTAGAATCAAATGGATTTAGGAGAATGATTCAAATAGGTATCTCTGGTCAAGCTGGTTCCTCCAGTCAAACTGGTAAATATTAGGAAAAGGAAAAAAAAATATGTTGGTGGGCTTTCAGAGGACTGGAGGGAGAAACTGTTGGAGATCATAAGAGGGAGTCGAAGTATATGAGAGATGTGTGAATTCACTCATCATTCATTCAGCAAAACAGACCTAGTCATGCTCCTCATGGAATTTAGCTAAAGCCCACCTATCATGTATTGTAATTAAGTGAGATGTTGATAATTGTTCCATTTTCTTCCAAAAAATGAGATAAAACGGGTGTTTGTGTTGACTCATTAAGTGGTATACATATGGGAAATAACATTAGTATATCAATGACAGGAAGGTAAAGTAGTTGTTGGTGTTATGTTGGGAAAAGGCATAATAAAACAGAAGAGGATAAACTGTCTTACATCAAACATTTCTGAAGTCATGCCGGTGAATATTTGAAAGTTCAAGTCTCTGGTACCTTCATGATGATGGTGCAAAGCATCTCCTCAGTAAACCTGTCAGGGATCATCATCTGATTTCTGTTGGAACCAGCCACCTACTGGAAAGAGTCCTTCCTTGGCATCCAGAACATTTGACTCTCACACTCATAAAGAAAGCAGGCAGGAGTTTTCCATCCAAACACAAGTACTGTCTTATCAAAACTTTATGAAGTGACAATGGAGTCATATTTCAGAAACCAGTCATGGAGCTACTCTATATTAAAATTCCCAACACAAAGGTTCATTCTCTGTATAAAGATGATATTGGCATGCAGAAAGATTCACAGAGCTGGGGCTCTGGATACATACACTGTATCCAGAGGGCTCAATCTGGCCCAGCTCTATGGCTTTCCAGTTCAAAGATCAATAATTTACCCATCACTTTTCCATGTACAAAGTTAAAAGAAATGACACAAGAACAAATGCTGAAATACTGATAATATGCTTCAGTAAATACACAAAACGTATATTCCTACCTATTTCAAGATGGGTTTGGATCTGCTTTTTTAAAAATATTTTTGATAATAAAAGAGTTAATTCTGCTATTACAAGGCTTCAATTAAGTCAGATTAAGTTCTATAATATATTATAGGTTTCATTAAGAGTATTAAGTATTTAATATCAGATAGAAAGGTTTTAATATTATAACACACAGTTTTTCATGTTAATTCATGGTATAATTTTTTTTAAGTGCATATTGGATTTCTTCCATCCATTCAAGATTCAAAGAAAAGTGACCATAGCTCCAAGTCTTGCCAGCAGTAAGTCCAAACAAACTACCTAATCAGAAAGAGGAAAGTTGTTTTAAGGACTCTGAAAGAATTCTAGCTAACAAGGCTCATATGCCTGCTGCTACTGCTGCTGCTAAGTGGCTTCAGTCTTGTCTGACTCTGTGCGACCCCATAGACGGCAGCCCACCAGGCTCCCCCATCCCTGGGATTCTCCAGGCAAGAACACTGGAGTGGCTTGCCATTTCCTTCTCCAATGCAGGAAAGTGAAAAGTGAAAGTGAAGTCACTCAGTCGTGTCCGACTCTTAGCAACCTCATGGACTGCAGCCTACCAGGCTCCCCCATCCATGGGATTTTCCAGGCAATAGTACTGGAGTGGTTTGCCATTGCCTTCTCCAGGCTCATATGTCTAATGAGTATCAAAAAATTGTGAGGAAAATATAGCAGTATGAAGAATATTTTAGTTATATTTATCTGAAACTATCTCAGTATTTATTAATTGCCCAGGGGCTTCCCTGGTGACTTAGATGGTAAAGAATCTGCCTGCAATGCAGAAGACCTGGGTTCAATCCATGGGTAGGGAAAAGCCCCTGGAGAAGGGAATGGCTACCCATGCCAGTATTCTTGCCTGGAGAATTTCAAGGACACAGAAACCTGGCAGGCTACAGTGCACAGGTTCACAAGAGTCACATACGACTGAGCGACTAACACTTTTTTTCAGTTCATATATATGCATGCATGCTTAGGTGGACTGTAGCCCACTAAACTCCTCTGTCAATGGAATTTTCCAGGCAAGAATACTGAAGTGGGTTGCCATTTCCTTCTGCGGGGATCTTCCCAACCCAGGGATTGCACTCAAGTCTCCTGTGTCTCTTGCATTGCAGGTGGATTATTAACCTGCTGAGCCATCAGGGAAGCCCCATATAGATATACATTTATTAGCCATTTTTATGGCCCTATGCTACTGTACAAAATGAAGCCTGCCTACATGTGTTTAAACAACCCTCCCCTTCCCTCTGTGTGTGTGGTCAGTTGTGTCTCTTTTCGACCTCGTGGACTGTAGCCTGCCGGGCTCCTCTGTCCATGGAATTCTCCAGGCAAGAATACTGGCATGGGTAGCCGTTCCCTTCCCCAGGGGGTCTTTTCAATCCAGGGATCAAACCCAGGTCTCCTCCATTGCAGGCATATTCTTTTACAGTCTGAGCCACCAGGGAAGCCCGTATGTGTATATATATATTCATATATATATACACATATATATACACATATGTGTGTGTGTGTGTATTCAGCTAGAAGCAGCAAAATATGACCTTGCATTATTGTTTCAAACTCCTAACTTCAGTTATATAATGTTGGCATTGAAAATGTATATCATCTACCTCATTTTTCTTATTTTACAGTCATCTTAGTCATTTTAGGCTGCTGTAACCAACTACCATTAAGTAGTGGCTTAAACAACAAACATTTCTCATGGTCCTAGAAACTGGAAAGTCCAAGACCAAGGTACTGGCAGATTCAGTTCTGATGAAAGCCCACATCTGGTTTGCAGAGGCTGACTTGTCACGCTGTCCTCGCAGGGCAGAGAGCAAAGACTCTGGTGTGCCTTTCCCTTCTCATAAGGGCACCAACGCTATCAGATCAGGACCTCAGCCTGATGACCTCAGTGAGCCTCCTCACAGCCCCTGTCTCCAAAGACAGTAATGAGGTTGGGTCAGGATCATAACATATGAATTTGAGGGGATACAAATTTTCAGTTCATAACAACAGGTATGTATCCAAGAGCAGGAAAGGTGAAATTGGTTATTCAAGGTCACAGAAAGTGCCAATGGTTGGAGGTGGGCAAGCCAATACCGGAAGAGCCCATCGTTAGGCTCCTCTAAGTTTCATTGCACCATATACTTACTGATAGGCCAAGGGTTTGTGTTTGTTTTTGCTGGGATCTTAGTTCCCTGACCAGGGATTAAATCCATGCCCTCTGCAGTGGAATCACAGACTCTTAACCATTCCACCACCAGGGAAGTCCTCACGTTTGTTTTTTAACTGAAAATTAGCACATCAACTAATAGTAAATCTCAGGAATTCTTTACTCATCTGTATATGTCCAATTATTATAAACATATGCTCTTTATTCACTTGATTGCATGATGAGGATTTAAAGGATTTTCATCTGCTTTTTTTTTTTTCCCTCATCTGCACTAAAATCCTCTTCAAGGATAAATACAACAGAAAATGTATATGAACAAACTAAAGTTTGATTTACCTGCTACCGTTGATTTTTTTTTTTCCTATCCACTACCCATAGCTGTTTTTGAAAAAGTAAGTAATTTTTGAACTCAGTATCATCAATATAATAAATAAAGGCCCAGAGCCAACCTGTTTTGAGGCCCCTCAGCCTGAAACATGTCATGTCTTTTTACTTTTTCTCCTGAGGCTCAGGCTTTGAAGAGAACAAAGTAGTTCTGGAGTTTCTCTTCTTTCCCCAGAGTCATTATCTGAAGAGCAAAGAAAATAAAGCAGAATGTTGCTTCACCAAGGCACTCCTCAATCTTTCATGCCTGTTTAATCTTGTGGTGGTGGTGGCATTGTTCCAGGCTATGGGGAAAATAGGCTCTTACATGAAATGCTTAAGCAAAGAGTAATTTATTAATACTAACACAGATGATTTCATAGGAGCTAAAAGAAATAAACAAAAAGAAGAAGCCCTTTAGGCAGGCTTGCAACAATAAAGCACTATTCCCTCAAGGGCCACCCTGAGAAACAGCATTCTCTCTCAGGCCCTTGTCTCTAAAATGTCACACTTTCTACTGCTTTGTCTCAGTACCCCAGTTTAACCTAGGAATAAACTGGGGTACTGCCAATGCAGGAGATGTGGGTTTCATCTCTAGGTCAAGAATATACCCTGGAGAAGGAAATGGCAACCCACTCCAGTATCCTTGCCTGGAGAATCCCATAGGCAGTTGAGCCTGATGGGCTAGAGTCCATGGTGTTGCAAGGAGTCAGACTCGATTTAGCAACTAAATAACAAACTAGCCAGTCTCTGGGCAGTCACAACAGAATATCAGAATCAGAAGTACGTAAAATGGATTATTTATTGCCTCACCTTAAAATGACATAATTGCTCCCTGACAGATTATCAAACTTGAAATTGGTTTAGCTTTTCAGTTTGCAAGACAAATTCAGTATAGAAATGCCTATCTGGTGATTTGTATCTGATCAGTCACCAAGAGGAGAAAATAAGTCCAGCTGTTTTTTATCAGATAGCAAACAACTATCATTTCCATATAAAATTTTCCTATTTCAGCATATTTTAAGTGGAAATCTTTCTTAAATGCATAAGAAGCCTTCATGACTCTACCAGGAGAGTAAATATGACATACTTTAATTTGTTGCTATAATCTCAGGGTTATCCAAGTGGGTCCTGGTCTTCCTTCCAGATTAAGACACTGCTTTGTCAATTAGTAGGGCTTCCCTGGTGGCTCAGATGGTAAAGAGTCTGCCTGCAATGCAGGAGGCTGGGTTCAATCCCTGGTTCGGGAAGATCCCCTGGAGAAGGTAATGGCAACCCACTCCAGTACTCTTGCCTGGAAAATTCCATGGACAGAGGAGCCTGGTGGGCTACAGCCCATGGGGTCGCAAAGAGTCAGACATGACTGAGTGACTAACACACTTATCAAAGAGCAACATGGCCTCTCCTAAGTGAACTGGGAAAGGTAGAAAGGACTGTTGTGAGCCCAGGCCAGTGGTTATCAGGCACTGGCACCAGGACCTTCAACTGACATGATTATTCTCAGACGTTCTGGGAAAGAGTCCTATTTAACTCCTCCAGAGCAAAGACTTGGCATGAGACCACAGCTACACCCAGAGTTACAGATGGGGCTGTCTCATAATTCTGTGGGAAATTTGCTTCCTTACTTGGCTTTTACTGCACAGTATGTCATTTTCTGCCCACAATTTGGTGAAAAGAGAACTTCTCTAAGCTCCTTTTTGGGCATTTGCACGCAATGCAAAAACTAGGGTTCTGAGAGCCAAGTATAAGTGAATAAAGGACAAAGGAATAAGATCATCCATTCTCTAAAAACACCTTGTGTAATACAACCCAAAGAATGCACTCTGCCCTCAAGTCTATGGCTAGTTCAGATAAACATAATCATCACCATCCTTGAATTAAATGGATAATTAAAGGTTATAATGGAGAAGGCAATGGTACCCCACTCCAGTACTCTTGCCTGGAGAATCCCATGGGCGGAGGAGCCTGGTAGGCTGCAGTCCATGGGGTCACTAGGAGTCTGACACGACTGAACGACTTCACTTTCACTTTTCACTTTCATGCATTGGAGAAGGAAATGGCAAGCCACTCCAGTGTTCTTGCCTGGAGAATCCCAGGGACAGGGGAGCCTGATGGGCTGCCGTCTTTCGGGTTGCACAGAGTCGGACACGACTGAAGCAGCTTAGCAGCAGCAGCAGCAAAGGTTATAAACATGCTGTCAAATACCAAAAAATAATTTGAACTCAGTCATAGTGATGATTTTTCTATGATTTGGGCAAAGGGAAAATGTCTGAAGAATACAGATAGTCTAAATGATTTAAATATCTATAAGAAAGATACTAATTCAAACTCCTTCACCTACTTGGATATAGTTTCCTAGAAATAAGTTTTGTTGACAGATGTTGATAAATATTGTAAAGAAAACATTATGAAAAAAATAGATTTATAAATATTATGGTTCAAATATAATTTATACACTTCCTTTCCCAAGTTTCTGCATTATATACTAGCTTATATTTTCTTTGATTTAATAGTAGCTGTATTTTGCAACACTTTGATCCTCTTCAAAATCTTGGCACAGTTCCCTTTTTCCTAATGGAGCCCATGTTTTAGCATTATTAAGTTTATCTACTGTTTGGCCTCAATTTGTCTTTCCAATTCAGTTTCTAATCTTCACTGTTCAAAGTCTATATACCCATATTATTAGATATTTTAAAATCCTTTGAGAAAGCCTTCTACCATCCTTGGACTATTTCTAAAGTTACCTGCTCCATGAATCTTCTGTGATTCTTTCTAACAAAAGGTTTTAGTCCTTTATCTGACGTCTGTAGTCTTTTGTGTTTCCCACGTGTCATCCATCACGTATTGTGTTATATTATTAGCTGTATACATCTTACTTTTCTTACTAGATTGTAAAGTTACTTAAGGGCAGAATATGAGTTATCTGCCCAAATGATTATCACTCACAATACCTAACAGAGTGCCATTCATATACAAAATGCAAGATGATTGAATGATACATACATACAAATACATATGTATTTGTATACATATACAAATGTATGAGTCATGTCTCTCAGTTACAAAATAGCAGAAACCCACCCAATTTAAAGAGGCTTAATTCCTAAAAGTGGAATTTATTGACTTATATAAATGGTCAACCCAGGGATTTGGTTGACCTCAACTATAAAGGGATTTATGGCCTCAAAGAATATCATTATAGTTCCCTCTATGAATCTCTTTACTCTTTCTATATTTCTTTGTCTTCATTATTTAAGGACATATTTTCCCCATGGAGGTCAAGAAAGGCATAAGCAGCCTTGTGTCACAAACTCCAGAAAAGAAAACCATTGACTTTTTTTGGGTTTCATAAAGTCACAGCAGATAGAGAAATAAAAGCCTAATTTCCTAATGTAACTCAAGAACAAAAGAAATGTATCAGACAATAAAAAAATACCTACAAAATCACACTACATATTATAGATTAACTTTTTAAGAATTTTACAGACTAAATAAGGGTTAGCTTTATAATTTTTTAATTTTAGTGAAAATATCAAATCAAGAAATATTACATGACTGTATTCTATGCTCAAGGCATATAAATGTTACAAAAGCCAAAATTAAGACCACTAAAGAATCACAGTCTAGTTGGTGACTGACAAAATTTGATGCATGACAAATGAAAATAAGCTGTGATATTAACCAAGTGTTAAATATTGCAGTGCATATTATAATCTTAACACTAACTCAGAAAATAAAGGATGATTGCGAAGCAGAATAATTATTGAAGGTTTACAGAGATGGTGCAAGTTGTTTTGTTTAATGAAAGGTAGATTGTCTTTGAATTGTTGGAAGATGGTGGAAAGGATGAGAATGGAAGGAAAAAGAATGAAATGGCTCAGAGGTAGGCATTCTATTTGTAGAGACCTGATCATAGACAACAGCCCATTTATAATGGAGAGTTCATTTTGAGGATAAAGTAAGATGGTTACAGAGAAGTTAATTGACAGAAAATTTTGAATTTGATCAGTTGTAATTTCTCTACATGTAGGTTTGAAGAAGAATAAAGAGGGAAATCCAGTGGCAGGGCATGATATAATTGAAGTTCAAAAGTTGGGTTAATATTTCTCCTGTGAAATAGAGGCCATCAATTCCATTTATGCACATTGTAAGCTATACATGCTTGTAACGCTAGTGGGAACCAACCACGCTGCAGTGTGAAAGGTGCTTCCAAAAGCTGGGAAATGCATGATCCTTATAAAGATGTATGGTCCATCTAGATGCCTTCAAGAAACAAAACACATCAATTTGAAAGGGGTAGTAGCTTTGTAGGTACTAGGAAGAAATTAAAAGGTTGAAGAGAAAAGTGGAGAGCAGACAATGGAGTGCTTAAGGCTAAGGAATACAGACTTTATTCTGTGGTTAATTCAGGGAAGCAGGTTCAGGAGCCACTGAATGATTTTGACTAGAATAGTGAAGTTGCAATCAGTGTTTGAGGAAAATTAAATTTAAGCTACAGGTCAAGGATCGATTCAAGGGGGCAGAAACTAGCAAAAGAGAGAACTATGTAAAGATCATTAGAACAGTTCAGAAAAAAACTGGACCATAGGATAGAAAGTAATGGAGGTATTTTGAAAGGAAAAAAAAATTGATAACAAGAAAGTGGAATTTTGCAACTCTTTTACAAAGGAAACATATGCCCTGGGACATATTGTTATTATTTAGATGGAGAATAAAGGACAGAAATTATATTTCTTTTAAATTGCTCCCAATGACTTCACTGCTGGAAGTTACACAGCTCTTTAGAGTTTACAGAGTAATTTCAAATATATTACTCCATTTGAGTATAGATGCTTTCTGAAATCATGAAATTAAGCAGTCTTAAGCTTATATATAAAGGTAACATCTAAAATGCAGAAATGTTTATTCATCACCTATGACAGAATGCAAGGTAATATTATAATGACAAACTTCCATGTGTTTATTTGGACTAGAAAAGAACAGGCAGTAACACCAGAATCTCTAATATCAAACTTTTCATGTATTTTGGATCTTATTTCTTTCTGGATCTCATTTTTCTTCAGAGACCATGTTCCCTGTCTTTCCTCTTCCCATCCCTGATCTTCTCTTCAGCATTTTAGAAAAACATTCTTTAACCTACTTCCATCCTGGATCATCTCTTCACTTTCCATCAATCTAAGCTGCTGGCAGCATTAAGTGTGTTTTACGTCTCTTGTTTCCTTTGCATTTGCACTTCTCAATCCATCTCACCTCTGCAAGTTTTTCTCCCTGGTGTTAACACAAAACTATTTGCTATTTTTGTTGGTCATTTTTTCAGTATTTTCCATATTTGACTTCTTGGCAGTAGATGATAGTTTCCTTCTTCATCATTCTTGAAACTCCTGCCTTGGGTTCCTGATCTCATTCCATTATCTCACCTCTGTGTCTTTGACTTCTCCTGTCCCTTCATGTCTATAATCCTTCAGGATTCCATCCTTCATCCTCAACACACTTTCTCCGGGGAATTTCATTCTCTCCTTCTAAAACTTATACAGACAGCTGTCAATTCAATATCTCCAATCTAAATCCAAAGTGGTATATTTACAATCAAATGCCCCACAGATTGGGACTTCCCTGATGGCTCAGCAGGTGAAGAATCCACCTGCATTGTAGAAGATGTGGGTTTGATCCCTGGGTCAGGAAGATCCCCTGGAGGAGGAAATGGCAACCCACTCCAGTATTCTTGCCTGGAGAATTCCAAGGACAGAGAAGCCTGGCAGGCTACAGTCCACAAGTTCACAAGAGTCAGACACGACTGATCACACACACACATGCCCCACAAATGCTCCAAAAAACATGTCCAATACTGAATTTCCCTTGGGTACCTCGAGTCTGTTCTTTCCATACTCGATTCAGAAATCATGGACCCATTGTCCACACAGAGATCTAAGGTGGAACACAGATAATTGTCTTTGATTCCTTTCTTCTTCATCCTCCCTGTGATGGTTAATTTTATGTGTCAACACAATTGGACCACAGGATTCACAGATATTCAATTAAATACTATTTCTGGGTGTGTCAGTGAGGATGTTTCTGGATGAAATTAACATTTGGTAGTCTGAATAAAGCAGATCAAGCGAAAGTAACTTCCTATGGGGCAGCAGGTTTGCCATCATTCCTGCTATTATACTGATTTTTCACAGGGATTTTTCGAAACAATGCTTTCACACAAATCCTTTTTTCAAGGTTCCTTTCTGACGGTTCCAAGTTAGACAACCAGTTTTAGTGGCTGGTTAATATTTTCATATGGCATTTATACTATAATTTAACTATTTCCCAGTAGTGCAGTGTTTACATTGTTTCTATTTGTCTCTGCAATAATTAGCTTTGCAGAGGGCTTTGCAAAAATGTTCTCATGCGTTCTAGACTGCTGTCTACAGATAGATTCTGAGAAAGGAAATTACTAAACCAAAAGGCATGAAAACACATTTTACAGTGCTTGATCTGCAATGCTGTTAAAAATATTTTTACCACATTAAGCCAATCTTACTGTAAACATTTTTTAAAACTTGCTTTTATTTGTTATGAGATTACTAGAATTATTTTCTTTGATTGATGAGATTAAATATTTTCTTACACATGTACTGGCTGTTTATCTTTTGCTTATAAATTTTGCAATTTTAAATTATCCTAGAATTTTTCAAACAATATACATACAATTATACAACTTAAAACTATTAAATCTATGTTACTAATGCAATCTATTTAATCTATGCAAATATTCTGTTTGATTTTAAGTTTTTTAATATTAATAAAATACAATTTGATTTTCAAGTAATACAATCTATTTGTTTTCCTTTGTGATTTCTTCTACTGCTTCCCTACTTAGAAAGTTGTCCTACATTTAAAATCAGATAAATTTTCTCTTACTTTTTTCTCCATTTTTTTCTCTTTCCAATGTCTCTCTTTAACATTTATCTTATGAATCTGTCTGTTATTTACTTTGACATATGGCAGAGATTGAAAATAGATTCCACCTCATATGCCAAGTTGATTTACTCACTCAATAAAAGTGTATGCAGTGTTCACTATGTGCCAGGCACAGTGCTAGACATGATTGTAGAGGCAAATGTTCAGATGGATACTCAGGTCTCATTAGAAGTCCCTCAGTGAGGAAGTGAACTTCAATGATTGCCAGTGTGGGGAGGAGGGGAAATGAGTGGACTGGCAGCCTAGTGCTGGGGGTTTGCCCTCTTTTTGCATGTTGTGATATCAACTTACTCCTTATAGAAAAGCAGACCTGATGGTCAGGGGATGTGCTCCATAACATTAAAAACTACAAATGAGTAGAAAGCATCATTATCCTGAAGAGAATAAACAGGTTCTCAGGAGTAAGTAAAAATATATGCCTTTCCTCCCCTCACCCCTTAACTTCATTTAATCACTTAAAAGTAGCAAGATATAACAAATTATCTTTTCTATAAGTATTTTAATATGGTTTCAATTATACTGTTTTTGTGATTTTAGCTTTTACCTTTTCCATTTAACATTATGAGATATTTGCCTATGCCATAAGCTTCCTAGTAAACACTGCATCTAATTGTCATACAAAAGTGGTTTTAAGTGGACCAATTACTATTTTCAAAGTAGAGTTAGTTTCTTTTGTTAAATAGATATTTCTAACAGATTCTTGAGATATTATCAGATAGTCATGCCCGTTTTTTAGGGTATACACACTGAATCCAAGTGAATTAACACAAGCACACATTATCTTAGGTCCTCAAGCAAATTTCTTTTTCTATTAGCCAGACAATGTTTTGAATTTTCTTCTTTCATAACTCTTAAGACCATTCATTCAATAATTTATTGAGTCTCTAAATGGAATATAATCAATAATAGGGCACTTCCTTATGAAATAATGTTCCATATATTCTAATATACTTAAATGTAGCACTTTACATCCTTAACTTACCCCTCTCTACTAGCTCCTTTCCAAAACTGTTTAAGTGTATGCTAATCTAAAACAAAATCCCAAACTCTAAAACCAAACTTTTTCTCAACCTAGTTTCTCAGACCTCAAACTCCACCCAATCTTCTTTCTCAGCCAAACAAAAACAAAAGCAAAGTTCACTCTTACCAAATCTCTTCCCTTAATCACCTATTACCAATGTATTCATTGGAAGGACTGATGCTGAAGCTGAAGCTCCACTAATGTGGCCATGTGATGTGTTGAGCCAACTCATTGGAAAAGACCCTAATGCGAGGAAAAATTGAAGGCAGGAGGAGAAGGAGATGACAGAGGATAAGACAGTTGGATGGCATCCCTAATTCAACGGACATGAATTTGAGCAAATTCCGGGAGATTGTGAAGGACAGGGAAGCCTGCATTCCGCAGTCCATGGGGGTATCAAAGAGTCAGACCACGATTTAGCGACTGAACAACAACCAGCTTATTTCCTAAATTCTGCAATCTTCCAGCCTACTCCTAATCAGTTAACTTTGTGGTCTTATTTGGCTTTATCTTAACTTGTCCTCTCTGTAACTCTATCAATAACGCTCCCATCTCTCTTCAAAGCACTCTCTTCCCCAACACCTTTGTTTCCACTGTTTTTTCTCTCATAAACCTTGTTCTTAATCACCAGTTCCTCCTTTTATCTCAAGAGCATTTGAATGTACAGTAGAAACCCTTAACTCCTGATAAGGAATTCACAGGATTAGGGAAGGCTCTTCCCCTCTCTGTAAATGGATTCCTTCCCCACCACACATCAGGGCTGAAAGCTTTTGGCACAAGAGAAATAATCTCCAAGTCATCTGTGTATACCTAACAACCTCTACGCTCAGTAGAGGCAAATTGTTTGTTCTAAAAACTGTTTATGCAATTGCATTTGTTATTTTTATTTTGTAATTTAATCAAATGTTATATAAACTAACAAGATATGAGAGTAAAAAAAGTTTTTTTCTATGAAAGTTAATATGAGTGGTTTGGAAAAGCTTCATAATGGTTGGTAGCTTAAAGAAAAATTATAGTCAAGTGGAAAACAAGGACAAGAAAAAATATTTTTTAAAATATAGATATGTTTTACATGTAGTGACCTTATCATGTATGTGTCCCTAAGTTCTTACACCACTCAATAAAGATAAAACTGGAATCTGAATGATGCTCTTATGGCTTAAATGACAAAACTGAGCTCCAACCAACAACAGATCCACACACAAAGCAAAGACCTTGGCCCCACATTCAGAGATGATTAAAGGAAAGTACATTTCTATGTTTTAAGATGTTTATGTATCACTTATTTTTCCCAGTTGGAACTGACTCTGATTAACCTGTTCCAACTGCATTGTCTAAGAAGCATTCACCAGAAGGATCTTGACTACATCATGAGCCCTCTTCTTTCCTTGCTCTGCTGTCTCCCTGAGAAATTTAAATTTCTAACCAGAGCTTCAGTTTAGACTTTAAACAAATAAGCACCACACTGGTAAGCTCTTCACAGAGGGTCCAAGGTTCATTCATCAACAAATCCCCATTTTCTGCTGCCCTCACTGCATTGTACCTTATATGCAATAACTACTTCAAAAATTGTTGTGATTTAAAGCATAATGAAAATATTAGCCCACAAATTACAACCCAAGAATTAGAAATCTGGTTGATAGTGGTGTATTACAAGAAAACTCCTCTGCTTTGATGTCATAATTTGCCCCTTCCCAGCAATCAAAAGAAGCTCAATTGATAATTATAATTGCAAAATTATCAGTTTTAGTTGGGTGGTGGTTCAGTTCCTAAGTCATGCCCGCATCTTTTGCAACTCCATGGACTGTAGCCCACAAGGCTTCTCTGTCCATGGGATTTTCTGGGCAAGAATAATGGAGTTGGTTGCCATTTCCTACTCCAAGGGATCTTCCTGACTCAGGGATTGAACACTTCTGCATTGCAGGCAGTCTCCTGCCTGAATGCTGATTCTTTACCGACTAAGCCACCAGGGAAGACCTTAAAGCTAATTTTTAAAAATCAACTGTAGTTTTCCAGAAATGTACACAAATTTGGGTGAACAATGACAAGGAACACTGTAGCTTTCAATTTTATCTAAATTAAGTCTGAAGTTTTGCTAGTCTCTTGAATCCTGGGGGTTTCTTCTCTCAGAAGCAATTTCCTCTGAGATAGGCAGGACAGATATGATAATTTCTTCCATTTGACAAATGAGAGAATGAATGGCTCCAGACTCACCCTTGACCTTATAGATAGTTTGTGATTTACAGATATATTGTACCAGGCACTAGATATTCTGAGTCACTTTTAAATGTTCCAACGCTCCTTTACAACTGGGCAGGAGAATCGGAAACTGAATAGTGAAAAGTCAGACTCTTCAATTCACAAAGATCACTCTTTTCATCAGGCTGGCTAGAACTATGCCTTTAGAATTCAGCCCTTTAACACATTTCCCCACAAAATCTTTGGGAGGAATAATGAGTTAATATTTTGGGGGGGGCCTCCAATCTGGTCCCATGACTTCATGGGAAATAGATGGGGAAACAGTGGAAACAGTGTCAGACTTTATTTTTGGGGGCTCTAAAATCTCTGCAGATGGTGATTGCAGCCATGAAATTAAAAGACGCTTACTCCTTGGAAGGAAAGTTATGCTCAACCTACATAGCATATTGAAAAGCAGAGACATTACTTTGCCAACAAAGGTCCGTCTAGTCAAGGCTACGGTTTTTCCAGTGGTCATGTATGGATGTGAGAGTTGGACTGTGAAGAAAGCTGAGTGCTGAAGAATTGATGCTTTTGAACTGTGGTGTTGGAGAAGCCTCTTGAGAGTCCCTTGGACTGCAAGGAGATCCAACTAGTCCAACCTAAAGGAGATTAGTCCTGAGTGTTCATTGGAAGGACTGATGCTAAAGCTGAAACTCCAATACTTTGGCCACCTCATGAGAAGAGCTGACTCATTGGAAAAGACCCTGATGCTGGGAGGGACTGGGGGCAGGAGGAGAAGGGGTCGACAGAGGATGAAATGGTTGGATGGCATCATCGGCTCAATGGACATGAGTTTGGGTAAACTCTGGGAGTTGGTGATGGACATGGAAGCCTGGCATGCTGTGATTCATGGGGTCACAAAGAGTCGGACACAACTGAGAGACTGAACTGAACTGAACTGAATTGAAAATCACTGCAGATGGTGACTGTGGCCATGAAATTAAAAGATGCTTACTCCTTGGAAGAAAAACTATGACCAACCTAGGCAGCATGTAAAAAGCAGAGATGTTACTTTGCTGACAAAGGTCCATCTAGTTAAGGCTATGGTTTTTCCAGTAGTCATGTATGGATGTGAGAGTTGTACCATAAAGAAAGCTGAATGCCAAAGAATTGATGCTTTTGAACTGTGGTGTTGGAGAAGACTCTTGAGAGTCCCTTGAACTTCAAGGAGATCCAACCAGTCCATCCTAAAGGACATCAATCCTGAGTATTCATTGGAAGGACTGATGCTGAAGCTGAAACTCCAAAACTCTGGCCACCTGATATGAAGACCTGACACATTGGAAAAGACCCTGAAGTTGGGAAAGATTGAAGGCAAGAGAAGAGGATGACAGAGGATAAGATGGTTAGATGGCATCACCAACTCGATGGACATGAGTTTGAGTAAACTCCGGAAGTTGGTAATGGACAGGGAAGCCTGGCGTGCTGCAATCCATGGGGTGGCAAAGAGTCGGACATGACTGAGCAACTGAACTGAACTGAATGAGTTAATATTCATTCTTTAACATCTTTGTATTAATAAATATATCCAATTTGCTTTCCTTTAAGTAATTACCTGAGGAGAAGGAAAGGAAAGTAACAGGCATTTTGAGAAAGAATTTGTTACCTTTTTTTGCATTTTAAAAAATTGAGTTTTCTTGTCTGAGTAAAAAAAACCTTTCCTTTTGAAACCATAATACTTTTGCTGAAGATGGAGCCATCCTTGGCTTCAGGCATCATTTTCCATCTAAGATTGACACTGTGTTTACCAAAATGAAAACTGATATTAATTGAAACTGGTTTTATTGTTTTGTTTTGGTCTTTTTGCTATTTACATTTTGGCTATACTTGTTTGTGACCATCATTCTGTCCTTAGTCCATGAATGTTTTTCTTATGCTTTCAACAGGGAATTCTCATCATTATAATAAAATGTCTAGGCAAATACTGATTTTTTCTGGCATTCCTTTAATTCAACTCTTCCTCATCTTGTAAGTCTAAATTTACTTACCATTTGCACTATAATAACAAATAAATCACACAAACAGAAACTTAACCAGCATATTTTCTGAAGTTAGGCGATGTTGAAGGAAAATTTCTGCTAGTGCACATCCAAACTGGTAGAACTACTGAGACCCATGAAGTTGCTTGTACACTGTTTCAGAAATGGCATTCCTGGGAATGTATCCTTAAAAAATATAATTTGGTAGATATGAAAACAAATAAAAAGCAAATAAAAATATTCACTGTTTATTATTTAAAAGCTATACAAATGGCCAGATATAGGAGACCGGCTAAGTAGGTATTGTGTGTTCATGTGCTGTTACTTCAGTTGTGTCTGACTCTTTGAGACCTTGTGGACTGTAGTTCACAAGGCTCCTCTGTCCATGGAATTCTCCAGGCAACAATACTGGAGTAGGTTGCCATGCCCTCCTCCAGGGGATTTTCCTCATCCAGGGATTGAACCCGTATCTCTTCTGTCTCCTGCACTAGCAGACAAGTTTACCACTAGAGTCACCTCAGTGAAAAGGAAGACATTTGAAAATATGATTTAAGACAATATAAAAAAAAAGATATTATAAAGGTAGTGGTAATGAAAAGCATTATACAAAATAATATGCTATTTTATAGCTTTAATTAAATATAACTGCAGATGAGAAAGAAATAGATGGTAATACACAAAAATGGAAATAGTTGCTGTGCTAAATGAAAGAGTTGTTGAAACTTTTTTCAGCAATTATTATTGCTACTTCATTTTTGATTGACTTTTAATTTCATTGATTTTTTAATTAATAAAGATGCTAATTTTCATGTAAAAATTGAGGTTTAATTGACATATAATATTTTAGGTTCAAGTGTACAACATAACGATTTTATATTTATGTGGACTGTTAAATGCTCACTGCAATAAGTCTAGCTATCATCCATCACCATACAAGATTAGTTTCTTTTCTTGTGATGAGAATGTTTAAGATTAGATCCTTAGCAACTTTCAAATGAATATTACAATATTGACTACAGTCATTACGCTGTACATTATCCTCATGACTTATTTTATAACTGGTCATTTTTACCTCTTTACCCTCTTCACTCATTAGTCCCACCCACCGCCGACTTCCTCTCTAGCAACTACCAATCTGTTCTCTATGAGGTTTGTTTTCTTTTGTTTGTTCATTTGTTATATTTTTTAGAGTCCACATGTAAGTGAAATCATCAGTACTTTGGTTTATTTCATGTAGCATAATACCCTTAAAGTCCATCAATGTTGTCACAAATGGCAAGGTTTCTTTCTTTTTTTAAGCTGAGTAGTATTTTATTACATATGACCCATCATATATACTATCTTCTTGACCCAGGGATCAAACCTGGGTCTCCTGCATTGCGGCAGATTCTTTACTGTCTGAGCCACAAGGGAAGCCTCTTTTATATGATACCACATCTTTATCCATTCATCTATCAGCAAAAACTCAGATTAATAATACTGTAATGACAGGGACGTTGCAGAGATCTTTTTGAGTTAATGTTTTTATTTCCTTAGGACAAATACCCATGAATAGAATTGCTAGATCATACAGTAGTTCTAGTTTTAATTTTTTGAGAAAGCTCCATACTGTTTTCCATACTGGCTACACCAGTTTACATTCCCACCAAAAGTGCACAAGGGTCCCTCTCCTCCACATCCTCACCAGTGTTTGTTATTTTTTGTCTTTTTGATAAAGCCATTCTCACAAGTCTGAGGTAGTATCTTATTGTGGTTTTGATGTGCATCTCCCTGATGATTAGTGATGTTGAGCATCTTTACATGTGCCTGTTGGCCATCTGTATGTCTTTGGGAAAGTGTCTATTCTGGTCTTTTGTCCATTCTTAATTGGATTTTATTTTGCTATTGATCTGTATGAGTTCCTTATTTATTTTCAGTATTAACCTTTGATCATATATATGATTGACAAATGCCTTCTCCCATTCCATAGGCTGCCTTTTCATTTTGTTGATGGTCTCCTTCACTGGGAAGACACTTAGTTTGATGTAGTTCCACTTATTTATTTTGCTTATGCTCTACTTGCTTCTGGTTGTTATTGTTCAGTCACTCAGTCATGTCCAACTTTTTGCGACCCCATGGACTACAGCACGCCAGACTATCCTGTTCTTCACTGTCTCCGGGAGTTTGCTCAAACTAATGTCCATTGACTCAATGGTGCCATCCAACCATCTCATCCTCTGACACCCTCTTCTCCTCCTGCCCTCAGTATCTCCCAACATCAGGGTCTTTTCCAATGACCTGGCTCTTTGCATCAAGTGGCCAAAGTATTGCAGCTTCATGATCAGTCCTTTCAGTGAATATTCAGGGTTGATTTCCTATAGGATTGACTGGGTTTGAGCTCCTTGCTGTCCAAGGGACTCTCAAGAGTCTTCTCCAACACCACAGTTCAAAAGCATCAATTCTTTGGCGCTCAGCTTTCTTCACAGTCCAACTCTCACATCCATAGATGACCACTGGAAAAACCATAGCCTTGACTAGATGGATCTTTGCTGGCAAAGTAATGTCTCTGCTTTTTAATATGCTATCTAGGTTGATCATAACTTTCCTTCCAA
>NW_011494612.1:2043808-2047521 GCF_000754665.1 Bison bison bison | reverse complement strand
ACTATTTTTAAATGAAAACTAAGATCATGGCATCTGGTCCCATCACTTCATGGCAAATAGATGGGGAAACAGTGTCAGACTATTTTTGGGGCTCAAAAATCACTGCAGATGTTGATTGCAGCCATGAAATTAAAAGATGCTTACTCTTTGGAAGGAAAGTTATGACCAACCTAGATAGCATATTAAAAAGCAGAGACATTACTTTGTCAGCAAAGGTCCATCTAGTCAAGGCTATGGTTTTTCCAGTGGTTATCTATGGATGTGAGAGTTAGACTGTGAAGAAGGATGAGTGCTGAAGAATTGATGCTTTTGAACTGTGGTGTTGGAGAAGACGCCTGAGAGTCCCTTGGACTGCAAGGAGATCCAATCAGTCCATCCTAAAGGAGATCAGTCCTGGGTGTTCATTGGAAGGACTGATGTTGAAGCTGAGACTCCAATACTTTGGCTACTTCATGCAAAGAGTTGACTCATTGGAAAAGACCCTGATTCTGGGAAGGATTGGGGGCAGGAGGAGAAGGGGATGACAGAGGATGAGATGGCTGGCTGGAATCACTGACTCGATGGACATGAGTTTGGGTGAACTTTGGGAGTTGGTGTTGGTGATGGACAGGGAGGCCTGGCGTGCTGTGGTTCATGGGGTCGCACACTGACAGACTGAACTGAATTGAAAGAAACAAAAACAAAGTAGAACTTACAACAGACCTGCTGCTGCTGCTAAGTCGCTTCAGTCGTGTCCGACTCTGTGCGACCCCATAGACGGCAGCCCAACAGGCCCTGACGTCCCTGGGATTTTCCAGGCAAGAACACTGGAGTGGGTTGCCATTTCCTCCTCCAATAGACCTAGCAAGACCAATATGAATAGCTCTACCTAAAGGCAGAGTTATGTAAATTCAATTTATAGGCCTTGAATAGCTTCCCCAATACTGGCCTTTGAAAAGCTCTACACTGATATTTTCAAGAAACTAGCAGCACACTTCACCTTGGAAAAGTAATACTATAAAGACACTGCCATTAGTGATTTTATGTACTTCTACATACCCTTCTTGAATTTGAAATAATGGATAAGTTCAGGTAATAATTTTTGTTCTCTTTCAAATTTTATGACTAAAATATTGAGTTGTGTTTTATGACCTACATTTATTATATTCTGTAGAGTCAGCCAGCAGCTTTAGGCAAAGAATACCTTTGCAGTCAGAAATAAGACTTGGGGAAGAAATCAGAGGTTTAAAATGGGTAATCATATATTCTGGAAGCAGAGGAATTTTCCAAAGATTTTGAAAAACAACCAAATATTGCATACTGTGTAATATATGAGCAATAATTTTCCAACTCTCTATACAGTTTCTTTTTCTTTTGTGGCCAGGATAATTATCTATTCATGTATGGGCCAGGATTGTTGCTATAAAACTTAATTTGTTCCAGAGCAGTTTAGGTAGTTTTTTTGGAGGAAAAGTTTGTTTAACAAATTGCACACTGACAATGGTACGGAATTTTTAGTTATGAGGAATTCTGACAAGGTCGCAGGAATTATCCAGTCTCAGTTTTCAGTCTCAAGAGTCACATTGAAAGAATGAAATTTAAACACTGTAGATTTAAACATGGTAGATTCAAAAACAAGTAAGCCTACCTAATATTTGCATGACAGGACGAAACACTGAAACTTTGGATCTTTTTCTCTTTAAATTAGGTTCTTACTCTAATGGACCAGATAAAATCTGTTAATATAACTTGTTTCAAAACAATGAGAACATGGCTTCTATAGGAGAAAGAGATGGAAAGGACAGGGTTCTGACCTGGATTATGATCCTGTTGTGCTCCTAGTTTTCTAGAAGC
This sequence comes from Bison bison bison, assembly GCF_000754665.1. Taxonomy (NCBI): domain Eukaryota; kingdom Metazoa; phylum Chordata; class Mammalia; order Artiodactyla; family Bovidae; genus Bison; species Bison bison. The sequence continues at coordinate 2,045,688 of NW_011494612.1, read as the reverse complement.
TTCTAGACCTATCACAATACTTTGATAAGCTTTGCTTTATTTACCAATATGTGAAGCAAATATTTAACCTGGCGGTGATAAGATAGTATATTTATAAATAAAAGTATTTTAAAAATAATGTAAGTTATCATTTATTAGGGAAAAGCACAAGTCAGGCACACTGAGTTTTCACCCTAGTATTAACATCACAGGCTGCTGCTGCTTAGTCGCTTCAGTGGTGTCTGACTCTGTGAGACCCTATGGACTGTAGCCCACCAGGCTCCTCTGTCTATGGGATTCTCCAGGCAAAAGTCCTGGAGTGGGTTGCCATGCCCTCCTGCAGGGGATCTTTCTGACCCAGGGATCAAAGCTGGTTCTCCTGCATTGCAGGCAGATTATTTACCATCCGAGCCACCAGGGAAGCTCACAGACTAGCTAGATTGTAAATTCGGTTTATTTTATGGCTTTTAATATCAGAGCCCACCTAAAAAAATTTCTGCACAGGGGCTGTCCTTAAGCAGTAGTTGTGGCTAAACAGATCTACTCTGTTTGAGCACTCACTGGCTATTATTGACAGTGGTGACTAAAATCTGGTTAAAGTATCTCAAAAATTATGCAGTATGTCATAAATTACATTACTAAGGCTTCTGAGAAATAATTTACTTTTTTAGAATTTAGGTCAAGAGCAAAAGCAAAATTATCAGTTATGCATAAACTCAATTTTCTTTCCCTTCAAGAACTTAGAATAAATGTGCTATGGATTTTCTCTGAAGAGGTTTGTAGTTATTATGTTTGTTTTACTTGTTTTTTTACATAGGGAATCTTATTGGCCTTTAAAATGCAACTTAGCAATGTAACTGATGTATTTTTTGCCACCAATAAAACCAATACATATGACAAAATGAATGCATACTCATTTCAGCCTCTAAGATTTGTTTTTAAATTATTCTGTTTGCAGCCAGGAGAAAAACATGAGATCATTTCTTTCCCTCTGCCAAAGACAAGATGACTTCCCCAACCCACGTGGGCAGTTGAGCTATCACCGTAGCATGCTCGAGTCTCCGGACTAGTGCCCTGCCACCTGTGGGGATGCGCTAGGACACAAGATGGGGCAAGACTCAGTAGGCAAGGCATCTCTGGTTTACAAGAAAACTGTGGTCATTTAGCTACGTGTGCCTGCCGCATCTGCCCACCGGACAGGGAAAGAAGGAAAGGTGCTCTGTGGAGAGTACACGGTTGTTCCCATCCACTCTCTCCCACTTCATACACTGTATTCCTCTCCCCACGTGCTTTCCAGTGCAGGATCACAGATACCCTTCCACGCGCGCGCACACACACACACCGTCTCTCTCCCAGACGCCAGCCGGGACTCGCCTCTCGCGCACCCCAACCTCCCTGCGGCTGGCTCCACGGCCTCTCCCCATCACCCGCACTCCACGTGGGCGTAACCCGGCGCCAGGCGCCCAGGCTGCCCAAGGAGCCCTTCGCCCGACCAGGAGCTCGAGGGAGGGCGCGGCCCAGGGGTCGGACGGACAAAGCGGGCGTCCAATCGAGCCCGGTACTGCCTCCCCGAAGGGAGGGAACGGCGGCTCTGACCGGCCCAATGAGCGGGGAGCCCGAGTGGGACTTCCTCCCGGAATCCCGTTGGCCAAAATAGCGGGGCCGTGGGTGACACGTAAGTTGGGTGGGAGGCGGCGGCCGCCGAGGTTCGGCAGTCCCGTCAGTGACACCGGCCCGCGGGACCCCCCCAAACTCGGCCGGGGTAGCCGGTCGCCCACCCAGCTACTCACCCCCGCGAGCCGCACGCCGAGAGGCTGCCTGGAGTCCTGCTCCCTTTGTTGGGGCCGCACCCCCTCCTTTTGGTGGCCACAGTCGCGCAGTGGGAGCCACCGCGAGGGGGC
>NW_011494612.1:1989821-2043314 GCF_000754665.1 Bison bison bison | reverse complement strand
CGGCTTCCTCTATGGCGCGATGCTCTACTACGAGCTGCAGACGCAGCTGCGGAAAGCCGAGGCGGTGGCGCTCAAGTACCAGCAGCACCAGGAGTCCCTTTCCGCCCAGTTACAAGGTACGGTTAACGGGATGCGCGCGGCCAGTGGCCAAGTTTGCCCCGCGCCTCCCGCCCTGGCTGGAAAAGTGGCTTTGGTGAGCCGTTGGCCCTGCGGGCGCTGCCACCTCTGACCTTCAGGGACAGCAGAGGCAGCCCCTCCGGGCCTCCGGATCCCGGAGTGTCGGAGGAGATGACACCTCTTCACCGTCCGGCTTCCTCCGGCGCTTACATTTGAAATTGGCAGCACAACCCATGTCCCACTGGGCGATGAGATGGGCGGGTGCACGCTGAGTCTCTTACCCCAGCACTTGTCATTTGTCAAAAGTCCCAGCAGCCATCTAGGCAGACAGACCAGGATCCCTGCCTCCGCTCTGCAGCGCATCCGGAGGAGCTTGGTTTTCTGGTTTCTAGGTATTTGCTTTTCAGCTGACTTTGTCAGTAGCCTAAGAAGTGGGCAGTTTGGCCGAGACTTCTCAAACTCTGCTGTTTTTCCCCCAAGGAAATTAAGCCTGACCCAGTGGTCCGAACTAATGCCCTAGTTGAATGTAGCCTACACTTGCTAGTATCTTATTTCTGCTAACTCGGTAGTGTGACTTTAGAGATGTTCAATGTGTTGGGGAAAGTCCGCACTACTGTTCAACATCCTGCAGGTATGTTTTTGGAAAAATTTTTTAAAAAGGTTGAATTGTTTTCCTAATTAACTTTTAGTTTATCCCAGAAGGGGGGTGGTTGGGTGTAGGTGTGTGTGTGTGTCTGTGTGTGTGTGTTACAGTTAGCCTTGAGAAGCTCAAGAGGAGAAACCTGGTTTTTCACTTCGCCAAATACACAGCAAGCACAATGTGAGCAAGACCTGCAGAATGACTTAAGCTCCTATACTTCTATTTTAGAATCCTATTTAATGTAAATTTCAGGCACATAAAAGATGCGCGACTGCAAATTCAGAACCAGGTGGCCTTGTTAAGAGCAGCGTCATCCTGTACATATTTTTTGAAAGCTTTTTCTTGTACTCTTGGTTGGTTTTCAACACTCATGCAGCCCTCTCCCTAACCAGAACAAGTAATAATAGTAAAGGGCTGTGAGTAGTGAAATGTTGACAGTCTTTGCTGATAATGCAAATAGAGCTTATTTCACATCACTAGGAAGATACAAGCTGCATGGCTGGTTTCTGTCACTGTGTATTTATACAAATATAAAACAGATGTCTTTTTAGGACTTAGCTATTTTGAATGTTATCTCTAGTTAAAAAAAAAAATAAGAAGAAAATGATCCACAGCTGATTCTTGGTCTTATTTGTTTTTCCCAGTTTAGAAGTAAAGGAAGTATTTTTAGCTTACTGAAGCTGTGTCACCACAGGCAATGAAAATATGTGAGCTGAGTTTGTTTCAAAAGGAAAATCTGTTTTGATTCAGCCTTAGGTTAAAAAGTTTTTTTCTGTAAAATGTGTTGAAATTTACCCATGAATTACTGTTGGTTTGCACAGTAAGGATATTTATTTATTTACTTAGAAGACACTAGTGCTTTCCTGGTGAAGTTCAGTGCAGTTAGACCTAGGGAAGTATTTGCCATTTAGGAGTGCACTGGCAGGACTGCGTTTTCACACTTGTGATAGGAAGGGTGGATGGTGGATGGATGAAGGTTGGTGCCTTGTTCTTTTAGTTCAGGAGACTCGAGAGCAGGTGCTGTCAATAGTTCACCAAAACACCCTCAGCACTGCACAGTGTCTGACCCTGAGGGAGGGTCAATGTATTTATTTATTCACTCAACAAACAAAAATTAACTGTGGTAAGAAAACTAGTTCCAAGCACTTTTGTTTGCTTTCTTAGATTTCATTTCCCTGTCTGCTTTTTTGAAAAAGCCCAAGTAACAACAGTGAAATATTTAACCCAAGCACCACATTTGCCTTAATTCCCAGCAGTGGAACTCATTGACTGAGGAGGTCCCAATATCTGAGTCGTAGCCTTTATTTGCAGTATTCTATTTAGAAGATCAGGCTCAGTGTCTTTTCTCCTTTTATTTGTGGGGAAGAGGGGTAGTACTTGGTATCCAAGACCATTATAGCGCATAGCAGTTGCTTTGCTGCAGGAGATGAAAAAAAAAAATGTTGTAGCCAGTTTGAATGAGTGACCTTACAGTCCATTTCTTAATTTACCCTTTTGCTATTTCCTTTTGAATTGTGGTGCTGCAGCAATTCAATATGATTGTGTGTAAAGAATTATTTCCCACTCAGATTACAGTTTCTTCTTCTGTAGTTTTTCTTTTTTCACATTTCTATTCTGTGGCATTTTATTTTTAATTTCACATCTGCAGGCCATTTAATGAAGATTCTTTGATGGCAGGCAGCTTTTCTTCCCTTTTCCAATGACGGATGACATTTTACTTGGCAGTGCTATGTATGACCAGCATAGATTTGTTTTTAGGACATTAGACTTGTTTAGCTATGTGAGATCTCTTGACCTGGTTTGGATTAAAATCAGTTAATTATGAGTGGCAAAAAAAAAAAAAATGCTGGTTGAAAAACTTTTAGTTTGGCCATGTAATCTGAAGGTGTCATTTGTTAAATGAACATATTTGGGTCATCTTCAGTTTAATAATGGGTTGTACACTAGACATTATTCTAAAAGTAGGTTAAGTCTAACTCCAAGTGCATTTTGGAGTCAAACAGTCTCATAAGTAGGAAATGGTGGGGGTGATGTGGTGAAAGTTCAAGACTTAGCAATGCCCCCTCCACTAAAAACAAATGTCTGTGTCTGCCAGCCTAGCCTCTCTGTCTTCCACCCATAATATTCCTTAATTATATTGAGGAGAAGAGCAGAGGTTACCTCTGGTGGCAGAGGCAGTAGTAACAACCTTTGATTAGCTCAGTGTTTAGGTAACTTAAAAATTAAGAAAAAAACACTTTTCGGGCCACCCACCATTTTCTGTCTATAAGGCGTATCTGAGCTTTGACTGCCCATTAGAATCACCTGGGCAGCTCCCAGGCCTATTAAGTCACAATCTGTGGGGGTGGAAACCTACTGGCAATCTCCCCAGGTGATTGCAGTGCGCAGCCAAGGTTGAGAACCACAGCTCTGTAGTCTTGAGACTGAGCTGATTCACACATTGACTTCACTGGCTTGGCTGAAAAGACATTTGACTTTTTTTTTCTTTTAACCCAAGCATGTGATTCAAATTCTAGCCCTGCAACTTTTTGTGTGATCTTGGGCCTCATTTTTCTTATTTATATAATGGAGATTAGAATGGCCTATTTCATAAAATACTATAAGGGTAAAATAATTAATACCTATGAAGCTTCTGGGCTTCCCTGGTGGCTCAGTGGTAAAGAATCCATCTGCCAACACAGATCCCTGGGTCACATAGATCCCTCAGAGGCAGAAAAGGCAACCCACTCCAGTATCCTTGCCTGGGAAATCCCATGGACCAAGGAGCCTGGGGGGCTACAGTCCATAGAGTTACAAAAGAGTCAGACACGACTTAGCAACTAAACAACAGCAAATGAAGCTTCTAGCACATACCTAGCACATAGTAGGTACTGTTCATTCACGATTAGTTTTTGTTATCATTATGGTTTCTGTTCAAGAGATTTGACCTCTTTTTCTTCCCACGGTTGCCATGGGTAAAATTTTGAAATTCACAGAATTTGTTTTTATAATTAGCTCCTTTTTTGTACCTAAATGCACATCAAAGAAAATAGGTAGACTGGCGTAAATCCAAGTACTTTACTCTGGAGAAGGGACCCTCCCTGATAATTTAAAGTTAGAATTCAAGTCTGGTTACTAATTAACTGTATATTATGTCAGATTAGGAGAGGGAGTGATAGCCAGAGATAGGAGTAACCTTGTGCAATAAGATCTGGGAGAGGGATGTGTTGCTGCTAAGTTGCTTCAGTCATGTCCGACTCTGTGCGACCCCAGAGACGGCAGTCCACCAGGCTGCCCCGTCCCTGGGATTCTCCAGGCAAGAACACTGGAGTGGGTTGCCATTTCCTTCTCCAATGCAGGAAAGTGAAAAGTGAAAGGGAAGTCGCTCAGTCGTGTCCGACTCTTAGCGACCCCAAGGACTGCAGCCCATCAGGCTCCTCCATCCATGGGATTTTCCAGGCAAGAGTACCGGAGTGGGATGCCATTGCCTTCTCCGGGGAGAGGGATGAACTATGTAAAAAAAAAAAATTTTTAAGTAGGGTCAAACAGTCGCTAGTTCTTAAAACACTGTATTACATTATTGCAGTGCTCTTGGTCTTCCCAGTGATGACCAGAAACCATCAAGAAAAGGTTCATATGTTGTCTTCTATTCAGATCAGTGTGTGACAGTTATTTAAAATAAACAGGTTTGGTGCTTAAGGCTGACATGGTTATTTAAGTTAGTTGCCCTTTGCATGGTGTTCCCCTGAGATACGGGATGACCCATTTACCTGAGCATGAAAGCATACTGTTTCTGGCTACTTTTTTTTGACCTCCCCTGAATCTGCTTTAAAGAATAAAAAAGTGTCCTTCAGCTAAGGGCCAGATTTTTTGTGTGTGTTGGTTCTTCTTTCTGTTCTTTCATCTCCAGTGCCAGGTGCTTGGCATGATAGGTGCTCAATAAATAGTAGGTCTATACCTATGTGGTATTGGCTCTCTGCTGATGAATATGCTTATATAAGGTGGGCAGTGAAATGTAGTGGATGTGGGCTGAGGAGTCAGAGTGCTTGGATTTGATGTCTTGCTATATTTTTCTTTTTTTAATCAGCTGGTGATCTTGGATTCACCTTCCCAGGTGGCAGCACACTGTTAAAGAATCTGCCTGCCAGTGCAGGAGATGCAGGAGACGTGGGTTCCATCCCTCAGTCAGGAAGATCCCCTGGAGTAGGAAATGGCAACCCACTCCAGTATTCTTGCCTGGGAAATCCCATGGACAGAGCAGTCTTGTGGGCTATAGTCTATGGGGTCGCAAAAGAGACACAACTTGACGACTAAACAGCAAACAGATATTGTCTATTAAATGGACATTTTCACTGAAGTACATACATCTTGCAGTTAAAAGGTGAAATTTATCAGGCTGTTTTTGTTTAATTCTGTTCTATTTAAAAAATGGAATAGAAATGACAACTTTTTAAGTTCAGTCAGTTTTATTTGTATATAAAATCCTGCCTTAAAATTCATTCCCTGAATAAAAGATAAAACTTTGGAAAATATGACTCAATTAAGACTTCTGTTGAATATATGTGACATGTACGGATATGTTTGGTTCTGCACGTTATACCTGCCTTGGTCATCCCTGTAATGGAACTCGCCAATATTGGTTGACTAGGGAAGAGAATCGCCCATTATCTGTGAGCCTTTGTTTTGCTGTAACTTTTTATTTTGTATTGGGGTAAAGCTAATGCCTAGTGTGCTGCAGTCCGTGGGGTGGCAAAGTCAGACATGACTGAGTGAACAACAACAGCGAAGCATCTGATTAACAATGTTTTGACAGCTTCAGGTGAACAGCAAAGGGCCTCAGCCACACATACGCATGTATCACTCTCCCTTAAATTCCCCTCCTGTCCAGGCTTCCAGGTAACATCGAGCAGAGTTCCATGTGCTACACCGTAGGTCCTTGTTGATTATCCATTTTAAATACAGCACTGTGTACACGACCTTTGGAAACTCCCTAACTATCTCTTCCCCACCATTCCTTCCCCCCACAACCCCATGCACCACCAGCAGCAGTAAGTTTGTTCTCTGTCTGTGAGTCTCTTTCTATTTTATAAGTAAGTTCATTTGTATCATTTCTTTTTAGATTCCATGTATAAGGGGTGAGTGAGCCTTTTAAGTCTCAAGTATGTTGTACAGTTGACTACATCCACATAGATTGGAAACCTTACCTTGAGCTTTTAAAATTCCTTTTGCCTCACCAAGAGCGTGGACATAAGACTAGGTTTTAGAGACTTAAGGAATGGGTGAATTGGGAGTTTGAGAATGAAGACTGAAGCTGAGAGTACCAAAGTGCAGAGAGGATTTGAGAGGAACCAGAAGATGGAAGAGAGAAAGAGAGGGAAGGGGACTAACATCAGTTGATGACATTTCAGAACATTGGAGAATATTCCTGCCCACACCTCCATGTCCTAAAAAGAAAAGAATAGGGAATAGTGAAGGGGGTGTGGGTTTGGCATCAGATATTGTTTGAATACAACTCCGGTGTTTACCAATGGAATGATCTTGAGCACACAGGTAACCTCTGTTCACACAGGTGAACTTTGGTTTCTTCATAGTGCCCTGAGGTTAGCAATGTCTATTTTGCACACTTGCGTGGACTAGAAATAATACATTGAATGTGACTGGCATGAATCCCAGCGTGTGTTACTATGACATTTACTAGGAAACCAGGACTTGCTGTTATAGTATTAGCATTGGCTGCTTTTCATTTCATTTGCCCACCGTATTACATCTGGAAGGTAACAGTTATTAGCTGTGGTCTAATGGCTCTTTTTGGAGCCATATGCTCAACTTGGCTGAAACTTTTATTTGATTTAAGACGCTCTCACTCTGTCTTTTGTACCATTTTGACCCTTTTTTGGTAAGAAAGGACCTGAGAATGCTGTACATGGTAGCAACTAAGTGTTGCTGTTTTTCATTTTGACAACTCAGTGTTCTTATTTTATCACTGAGGACAAAATGTTTTTGCTACTCTTGCCAGTCAGTGGTTTGTGGGTTTTGTAGCTTTGTTTGGAAGTGAAAGTTATGCATAATATAACTGTACTTTAAAATAAAAATGGCCAACTGTATTTTGTCTTTCAAGCCATTAAAGCGAATTTATTTTGACAAAAATTTGGAAATTTCCCCGAAAAAATTAAATTATGTGAAGTACGTACCATTTCTTTCTCCCACATTCAGGGGCTGTGCTAAACATGATACTTGCACTGAACTTCACTAGCACTGAACCAAGCACTGTGGTGTGAAGGAGCAATCTGAGGCTCAGAGGGTTAATTAACTTTCCAGCATCAAGGTCGAATCTAATGAATCTGAATTTGGAACCCTAATGTGACTTTGTAGCCTGGGTTCTTTCCACAGTACTACATTGCCCTCAAAATTACTTTAGTGTCTCATGGTGATATTAATGGTTTGGAGAAAGTGGGTTAGGTGGGTCGTGTGAGGATTTAAGATAAAATTTAGAATCAGAAGTAACAAGTCTGATTATTTGATACAGCATCTCCAGAGTATAGGGCATTTGGTGCAGTTACAGAGCGTGATTTTAGTTGATTCTTGAGTTGATTTTAGGTGGTCTGCACATGCTGCTTGAAATAACATAGAATCACATGAGAAATGGCTGTTTTTTTGAATTCCCTTTCAGTGTTTTCTTGACAAATCAAGGAGCAACTCTCAGTTTGATTCTAGAAGCTCTCGTTGATATAGCTGCTCATTTGTTTTTCTTAAAGAGAGCAGACTTCAGGCAACCAAACAGCCTAATAGCTAGACTTTAATAATCGTTTTCTTGTTTTAGTGCATTTAAATTTTACAATTACTGCCCATTGATGCCATGTAAGTCAGATTTTTCATTTACAAGGTAGTAATGTAAAGTTTCCCTTATAGAAGTTTATTATAGGGGAAAAAGTGAACATTTGGCATCTCATAGTACCTGTACAGGTTTTGCATGCATGAGATAATGATAATTATTTCCTAAATAATAATTATTCCTAAATAATATTTAGGAATAGATCAAATCACTTTGTGATACCGACACTGAATTTTATAGTTAAGAAAACAGTTTGGAAGAGGAAGAGTCACTAAGTATGTGTCTCAGGCTGAGCCCAGAGTCCACATACACTGACTTCCAGAGCCACATAGCATTCCTCCAGGGCTGCACCCTGCAGCCCCTGGAGACCAGCAGCACCCTCATTGCAGTTTGAGCTGAAATGGGTGTTGCTATTTTTAAACAATGCTCTGTAGTTCTGAATGGCACACTTGTGTTCTTTGTTTTTATTGGCTTATGGGTGCTTTTCCAGAGGACATGCCAGCCATTGCCCTACCCTAATAAGCCTCACTAAATAGACTCATAGCCTGGAGGGATGCAGGCATGAAATAAATTGCTTGTTATAATAGTGTGACATTTTAAAAAATATTGGTTTAGCTATTTTTCATATATAAAATGTCATAATATGATAGGTAATGAATAGAAAGATGTGCTGTCACTCTGAAGGATGAGGCATTTAGAACATTTGAATGACACCATTTCCTTTCCTTTGAGAATAAGTGAATTTAAGAAAAATATATTATCATTTTAGGAGAGTCAAACATTTCATTTCCTATTTCACATTTCATTTAAAGCCTCTTTTTTAAGTGGAATGTTTAAAACAACAAAAAATCTACAACTCAAGCTATGTAAGAGAACTTTGACATTGCTTATATGCTCTAGACAATAGTTGCTGCTGCTGCTGCTACTAATTCACTTCAGTCGTGTCCAACTCTGTGCGAGCCCATAGACAGCAGCCCACCAGGCTCCCGCGTCCCTGGGATTCTCCAGGCAAGAACACTGGAGCGGGTTGCCATTTCCTTCTCCAATGCATGAAAGTGAAAAGTGAAAGTGAAGTCGCTCAGTCGTGTCTGACTCCTAGCGACCCCATGGACTGCAGCCCACCAGGCTCCTCTGTCCATGGGATTTTCCAGGCAAGAGTACTGGAGTGGGTTGCCATTGCCTTCTCTGAGACAATAGCTATGATACTATAAAATATTCCAAATATAGATTAAAAATGGGAAGTTGATAAATTGGTTATTTAGTTTGATTAGTGTAGAACAGTTTATTAAGCTTTATGTTAGTGAGATTTAGTATTATAAATCTATACTTCCTATGTCATTGACCTCTCAACCTCATAACAAATATTTAGAGGAGATTTTAAAAAGGATTTTATATCCTTTATAGAGATTTTTTTTTCTGAAAAACATGTTAAATGGTACTGATGTCAAACATCACTTTTATTAGAAAATGAAAAAAAAAAATCCTCCTTATAGGTAAGTGTCAGCTCAAAATCCAGAAGTCATCTTATCTGGGTGTGGGTACGACTCCTTGGAAATAGTTCCTCAAATATAACTTCTCAAGTTTAGTTCCTCTTCATTGATGGATCTGTGAAACTAAACCTCAACTCAAGCAACATACAACAGTGGAGCAGGCATAAGATACCTACATCTTCTTATTCAAAAAAAGCACAAAGTACGAGGTATGTAGGAGTTGCTGGTCCATGTAAATTCTGAAATCCAGTTAGGCAGATGTTCTTCAACTAGGTTCAGGCCTGGGAATAATCCTTCATGGTTCTTGATTCTACCCTGTGGAGTATTGAGTTATCCTTCCTATTCATGAAGGGGTGGTATGTGTTTACAGCTGAGTTTTCTCGGCCTGTTTCTTGCCTGTACAAAGTTGGGGATTGATGGTGTTTTTTCATTTAGGACCCTCTCCATTCCTTCCAGTCAAAACTGGCAGTGTTTCTTCTGATAAAATCCTCTCAAACTTTTGTGGGTCTCCCATGAAGCTTATTGAGGTTTACTCTTGTTAGTCAAAAAGCACACCCATCTTAGAGATGATTCCTTCTCTACCTTGGGTTCCTGCAAAAACAAGGGAGAGACAGTGCCCTTTAACTTAGCAAAACCCTGTTGAGAGAACGTGTGTTAGGTGAGCTTGATTAAGGAAACTCGCACCTAAGAGGACCTGTGAGTCACACCCTTAAAAGTTGTAGGAGGTCTTATAGCCTGATTGAATAATATTCTGACATGCCACATTTCCCAGGGCTTACCAAAAGGATTTCAGAAGCTACAACCTTGACCTCACTTCACACTTTTTTTCAGACAGTTCCCTAGAAATGATCTTTGGTTGGAAACGATTTCTTGATTTTAGCATTACTAAGAAGGCAATGGCACCCCACTCCAGTACTCTTGCCTGGAAAATTCCATGGATGGAGGAGCCTGGTGGGCTGCAGTCCATGGGGTCGCTAAGAGTCAGACATGACTGAGCGACTTCACTTTCACTTTTCACTTTCCTGCATTGGAGAAGGAAATGGCAACCCACTCCACTATTCTTGCCTGGAGAATCCCAGGGACAGCGGAGCCTGGTGGGCTGCCGTCTATGGGGTCGCACAGAATCGGACACAACTGAAGTGACTTAGCAGTAGAGAATCTTCAAAACCTTCAAGTCTTGTCTTTTTTTCGTTTAGTGATCCCTCCCCCAATTTATCTTCTCACAGGTTTCCCTAAACAGCAAGAAGAAACCAGGTAGCCTCTTCAGTACTTTGCTGGGAAATCTCCTCAGCTAAATCACACAGTTCATTTGGTGCTTTTAAAACATCTCATCTAACTGCACAAATCTGCAGGTCACGTAACTACATGTTCAGTGTCAGTATTGTTAAACCTTCTGCCACTACGTAATTTCTAGTTTCCAATAAGATTTTCTTCACTTTCATTCATGCCCTTATTAGAAATCTCTTCAAAGTCCGAAGTTCTGTTAACAGTGTGTTCGAGAGTTTACACTTTGACTCATGGTCTTCTTAGGCCCACTACATAGCCACTACCACCATTTAGATTTCTGTCATGGCAGCACTCTGCTTCCAAAATCTGGATTAGTTATCCTGCTGAATAGCAAATTACCCCCAGACTGAGTTGATTTTGAACAACAAATACTATCACAGCTTTTGCTGGAAAGGAATTGACTTAGCTGAGTGATTCAAGATCTCTCAGGATGTTGGAGTCAAACTTCTGATCAGGGTTGTGTGTACTGTGCTGTGCTTAGTCACTCAGTCATGTCTGCCTCTTTATGATCCCTTGGACTGTAGCTCACCAATCTTCTCTGTCCATGGAATTCTCCAGACAAGAATACTGCAGTGGTTTGCCATGCCTAATTCAGGGTATCCTCCCAACCCAGGGATCAAACCCACGTCTTCCGCATTGTAGGCGGATTCTTTACCATCTGAGCCACCAGAGAATCAGGGTTGTAGTTATCCCAAAATTTGACCAGGACTGGAGAATCTGCCTCAGAATTCACTAATGTGGTTGCTGGCAGGCCTCAGAAGATCCAATTCTAGTCTTACTCTTCCAGGGCTTTCCATAGGAATTTCCATAGTTCCAACCTGGAGCTTTCAACAGAGTAGCTGGCTTCCCTCAGGGCAAGAGATCGAAGGGCAACAGCCAGGGAGAGAGTGTGTATGAACCCAAGGTGAGTACGAAAGTATTTTAATAACCTAATCTTGAAGGTATAACTCACGACTTCCTGCCCTATTCTGTTCATTACTGTTGAGTCACCAAATTTAGCCTGTGCTCAAGGGTAAGAATAACAGAATGCAAGGATCATCTGGGGCCATCTTAGTAGCTGCCTCCCACAATGTAAGAATGTCATTGTCATTGTTGGAAATATCCTTACCAAAGTCATCTTTGAGTACTTGCTGTGTACCAGGTACTGTACTAAATTATATTCTTGGATTACCCAGTGTAATTGTAATTTTGTAAAAAATGCTTTACTGTATATTAAAATGTGATTTACCATTTAATTTGACATAGTAAAAAATGACATTTGAAATCATGGCACCTCAGAGGGAAATTATCTGGTCTTTAAACTATCTGACCAGGAAGAATTCAAATTAAAAGAGATTTCCAGGTAACTCTCTGAAGTATAAACCTAACTAGGAGCTGTTAGGGGAAATCTCAAAGTTGAAGCCATCCTGTCCTTAGGGAGTTTCAAAATCCATTGACAATTTGTGAAAATTTCACATTTCTGCAAAAGACTGTATTTCATTGGTTAGTAGATAGGAATGCAGTAGAATGTGTTTGTCCATATGGTATTTTCACTTGCTTCTGAATGTGTTCCTTTTGACTTTATATAGCCTGCAGCCCTTGTGAAGACCTTATTATTTGATAGTCAGAAGATACATATTTTTAATGGAGTTCAACTGGTTTTATAAAGAGAGGTATCTTTGATTTAAAAAAAGAACATTAGTTGCATGAATAGTAATTTCAACTTGTTCATTCATTCCTATTTTGAAAGTCAAGTTTTATATATTATAATACATGAGATATTCTTTTGTGCTATTGATAAAATTAAAAAACAGAGCATATAGGCATATTATGAAAACATCATTAAATGTTATGAACAATTGAAATTTCAAATTCATACTGTGGCCTCACTCTTCCAAACATACTTTAGTAATTAAAGATACTTGAGTTGAATATTTCTATTTTCCATTTTACTTCCATTGTACTTTCCTAAACACATTTCTATAAGAGGTGGGATCATCAGGAAGTGGATAGAGAATACTTTGTCCAAATGTTTGAAGTCATGCTTCACTTAAAAATCAAGGGGAGCTTCCATTCTTGTAAGTGAGAAGTTGCCGTTCAATATCTAGCAATCAGTGATGATCTTCCTGCCTCTACTGCTATCTATGTGGGTACCAGTTTGCTGCCATGATCCTCACTGTTAGGCTAGGTTGCTGTGGGCCTCATGTCTTAGTGATACCCTCATAGATTGAAGTCCCTTGAGACATATGGTCTTCGTTCTGTGTCCGAACACATAGAAAATTCCCTATGTGTTCTATAGAGTACAGTGTAGTTCTTAGGGAGACTTAATGGTCTGCATGTTGTGTTTTTCTTATTTACCTTTTGCTACTCAGGTTGGTTAGGGTCCATATGGATTAAGCCAGAGGATGCTCTTTTCTGTTGATACCACCCAAGGAAACAGTAGCTACTAACCCAGTTAGCTAGAATGATGGTATTTATGAGTACATGTGAGGCCCTGTTTTTAGCCTCCAAGAAGTCTTCATCTGAGGGTCCAACAGTAGCAATACTTTGAGCAGAGGCTGAGCTTTTAAAGAAAGACTGCTTAGTTTTTAGGGTAGGCCTCCAGCTGGTCTCAAAACTGCTTCCTACCAGGCGACAACTCAGTCCTGAGACTATGTTGTGTGTCTTGTCTTGACCCCCTCTTCCTCAAGGGTGGCGTTTTCAATTTAGGATCAGTGAGAGGTCCATGAACTTTCTGAAAATTTATGTCAATTTTGTATATGTGCCTTTTTCCAAGACAGAAGTCATAGCTTTTATCAGATCCTCAAAGCATCAGTGACCTGAAAAAGGTTAAGAACTACTGCTTTAGGGCAAATTCCTCCTTCTGAGGTTTTTTTAAGTCCATCTTGGAATTTTACCTCCTCTGGCTCTGCCTCATGAATCCTCTGGAAAGTGGCCCTGTTTGTAATGGGGTTGTCAATGCTCAATGCTGTTCCTCTAAAGCCCAAATCCCTACCACCCCCCTTAAGTGTAAGAATCCTGATTAGAGATTTAAATGACATTTCATAAATTGCATTCCTACAATCTACTAGTAATTGCTTGTTGCTGTTTAGTCTTTACGTTGTGTCCAACTCTTTTTGTGACCCCAGGAACTGTACCCCATTAGGCTCCTCTGTCCATGGGATTTCCCAAGCAAGAATATTGGAGTAGGTTGCCATTTCCTTCTCCAGAGGATCTTCCCAACCCAGGGATCGAACCTGTGTCTTCTGCATTGGCAGGAAGATTCTTTACCACTGAGTCACCTGCAAAACCCATTAGTAATTGCTTAGTAAATAATAAAAGAATGTCTTGTTATCACGTGAGAAATTTAGGCTTTTCAGATTGCTTTATATTCATGATATTTAAAGCAATATGCAACAATTATTTTCATTTTAAATTTGGGGAAACAGAAATCACACAGCAAGACAGTGACACACTTGGGATTAATGCTCAAATTACTTGAATCCTAATTCAAGGCTTTTACTAATCCTCAGTTTCCAAATCTACATCACCCTGGAACTCTTAATAAAAGGAGGTTTTGACAGTATCTATTCACAAAATAGAGTTTCTGACTTTGGCTCCTCAGAATTAAGAATAGCCCCAGATGGTGACTCAGCTTGACTTGAGAACTTGTCTCTTTGGGGCCCACCTGCCATCCCCCATCACTTCCCATCTCTGGGTCCACGGAAGGTACTGCTGGCTGCTCATGCTCCCACTTCCTGCTCCACTCTGCAGCTTTCCACTTACTCAGTGGCATGTTTCCCTTGCTCCTTTCTGCATCACAAGTGCCCGGAGGATGGAGGCAGGCTCCATAGGATTGGATCCCAGGGTAATAAGAGTGATAGTCACCGTGGTGAACTTGGCTCCCCCACACTTCTCATCTCTCTCTGGCACATTGTCCTTGGTCCAAAATTAGGGGCTTAAACAGTCCCTTACCTTTGGATGGTTCTTTCTCAGACTCCTCTGCAACTTGGGGTATAGACGGAGGTAAACTAAAGGAGATCAGTCCTGGGTGTTCTTTGGAAGGACTGATGCTAAAGCTGAAACTCCAATACTTTGGCCACCTCATGCGAAGAGTTGACTCATTGGAAAAGACCCTGATGCTGGGAGGGATTGGGGGCAGGAGGAGAAGGGAACGACAGAGGATGAGATGGCTGGATGGCATCACCGACTCGATGTACATGAGTTTGGGTGAACTCCGGGAGTTGGTGATGGACAGGGAGGCCTGGCGTGCTGCAGTTCATGGGGTCTTAAAGAGTCAGACACGACTGAGTGAGTGAACTGAACTGAAGCCCACACCCAGATCCTGCTATGGAACTTTCACCACAGGCTCTGTACAGGGGGGCTTTGAAGTTCTCCGGTCAACTGGTTCTCCAGCTGTGTTTTTTAGCTTCCAGATGTAGAAGCCAAATCACTCCTAAATAAGTCACAGATTGGAAAAGCAGGAAAGAATGCTTGTAGAAACCAGGTTGCAAAGAGAAACATATGGATATGTTTTGGTTTGGCCCACACAGTGCCCAGAAAAATTTCAAGGTAGTTGCCTACATGGAAAAAAGAAAGATATTTTATGTAAACATCTAGATTTCAGACTGTTTGAGAAGTCATAGGATCTCTTGACCCTGGTCTGTATTCTTGTGTGGCTTGTACTTTGAGTGGGGCATGCGGGCTTCAGTTGGCAAAATTTCCACTGGAATTCTTCCTCTCGAATAACTTATTTCGTTTATCAATGAAAAAGGCAAGCCTCAGAGAGATCAAATGACCTGACAACTGTGCCATCCTGTGTGGTAGCCACTGGTGCTGTGTGGAAAAAGCACTGAAAGTGTGTGACTGAGTGGAATTTCATATTTTAATTTATTTAAACTTAAAATTTAAAGCTGAAGCACTGTGAAATATTTTTCAGTTAAGCACAGCTTTATCGTTTTGGTGGTACTATATTTCGATTAACTCTTGGGTCATGTTAGATATTATTGAATTATTAGATATTAATAATTATTAATTATTAGATATTATTGCAATGCATGTATACTTTGTACTTTTTAAAATGTGGCTGCAGAACTCTAAAGATTGAAAATGTGGTTCATATGTATTTCTGTTGGATGGTGTTGACCTGACAGAGGTCACACAGCTTGTTGGTGGAAAATCTGGAATGTGTCAGCTAATACCCACGGTTCTAACCATATTTTTTCTTTATTATCAATACTTTATAAAGTGTTGCCCAAATTTTCTTCTAATTGTCAAAACCTTTTCATTGTACCAGACAATCTCACAAACTCCTCTAGGAGTTTATTTTCCTCCTTCTTGCATGGCATATGTACAGAGGTGACTTTATGCAAATAAAAATTTAGCTTTGTGTGTTATAGTGGTCATATAATAAAGGTAATTTTAAAGATAATACAGTTAATGTTCATGATATATAAAGGCTAAAATTATTTTCTCATTTTAAGTGATACTGACCATTAGTTGTCTCTGAATTATTTAAGAAAATAATTTTTAACATATTCAAAATAACATTGTATTTTATTTTGTCACAAATGTATATTAGTCTAAAATTAGTTGCATATTGTATCTCATTGTATAACCAGCAACCTGATCAAAATGCAACACCACCAGCATCCCAGAGGTTTC
Organism: Bison bison bison; assembly: GCF_000754665.1. NCBI lineage: Eukaryota > Metazoa > Chordata > Mammalia > Artiodactyla > Bovidae > Bison > Bison bison. The sequence goes on along the minus strand of NW_011494612.1, from coordinate 2,027,347 downwards.
CTTGAGCCCCTTGCAGTCATGAACTGTTCCTCACTCCCTAAGGATAATTGCTATGAATTGATTTTGCCTGTTTTTATATTTTACATCAATGAAATCAAACAAATGAATCAAACAGTTCTTTTTCTTAACATTGTGAGATTCATCCAAGCTATTACATGTAGTTATAGATTGCGCACTTCTTTTAGTATGCCATCTTATAAGTCTATCACAATTTATCCATTCTGTGATTGATAAGCATTTGAGTAATAGGTCTGCTGCTATGAATGCTCTAGTTCCTTTTGACTTTTTTTTTTTAAGAGTTAGTAACTACTTAATGTCCTCAATGACTATAGCTTAAAGTCTGTTTTGAGTGCATTTGCCAAGTTGTTATTTTATTATTTCTCCTCTATTCAGATCAGATCAGTCGCTCAGTCGTGTCCAACTCTTTGCGACCCCATGAATCTCAGCACGCCAGGCCTCCCTGTCCATCACCCAACTCCCGGAGTTCACCCAGACTCATGTCCGTCGAGTCAGTGATGCCATCCAGCCATCTCCTCCTCTGTGTCCCCTTCTCCTCCTGCCCCCAATCCCTCCCAGCATCAGTCTTTTCCAGTGAGTCAACTCTTTGCATGAGTTGGCCAAAGTACTGGAGTTTCAGCTTTAGCATCATTCCTTCCAAAGAAATCCCAGGGCTGATCTCCTTCAGAATGGACTGGTTGGATCTCCTTGCAGTCCAAGGGACTCTCAAGAGTCTTTTCCAACACCACAGTTCAAAAGCATCAATTCTTCGGTGCTCAGCCTTCTTCACAGTCCAACTCTCACATCCATACATGACCACAGGAAAAACCATAGCCTTGACTGTGTTAGTGCTAATTTAATATCCTTATGCATCCTATCTGTATGCACTGGACTATTACCACTACAAATTAAAAAATATGACCAAAAATAAAAGCAACTAAAACTTAACATTCAAAATGCAAGCATTGGTGTCATTGTTCAGCCAAGGATAAGGATAAGCTGCCTAGGGATCTGTCCAGATGTGAGCTGGCTTATCTTTTCTCTGTTCACCATCATTTCTGCTCTTCTGATACATTCTTTTTCCATTTGTACTGTGTAAAAGGGTCATTTTAAAGTAATTTATTTAAAAACATAAAATTACATCAGGCCCGATTCTTCCTTTTTGCTAATTTCCTGAAACATGTTCACAATCCCTTGATTTGGGAACATTGCCTCTCACTAGAAGTGTCCAGAGGATAGCTAAGCATTTGAGAGGAGTGTTATAGAGTTAACTCAGATATCTGGTGTGTGGTTGAACTAGCGTTAAGAATATTTCTAGACTAGAATAATGTCATTTTAAAATTCTGAGATGCTAGCTTAAGTGAACAATAATGAAAATAAGAATTATTTGTAGTGACATGCTCAGCAATTTATTACTACACAGTTTTCACACTAGAGTTTGCTTTATTACATATAAATGGCTAAAAAGGCAATGATGTTCTTGGAATTGATTCATGAACATTCATTAATGTTACTTTTATAACTTGTCATAATAGAACTTGTGTTGTGCTATGCTACAGTTTGTCTTTGTACAAATTATGATAGAAAAAAATTAATAAGATATTTATGTTAACCAAAATCCAACCTAGTTTTTTAAAAGAATAGATTTCTAAATCACTGAGGAGTATATCCTCCTAGCCACAGAAGTAACAGATATTTCCTATCTTGTGATTCAGGCAGGCCCTAGAAGTATTAGTATTCAAAAGTAATAAGCTTGTGTGTACTAAACTCTTCTGTAATTTCAGATTTTTAGTGATTTATACTGGCTCCCGTCCCCAACACTACTTAGTTTACACCTGTGAAGTTTCAAAGGGAAGCTATTCAGAAACTGCTCAAAAAACCATATGGGTGGTTCTGGAATCTTATCAGGTATTTAGGGAAATACCTTCAATTCACTTAGAGAATTGCTTAGTAGAGACATCTGAGATTAAAAAATTGTAACTTGGGTTTCTTAAAATATAGCCCATTCAATATATTATAGTTTATCTCTGAAAATTAGACTACGTAGAACAACTGTCTTTCCATGACATTTTCTTTAATTTTTTTTAGTTGAAAAGATTTATGATTCTGTTTTCTGAAACAGAAGATAGTCAAGGAAAATTACTGTTATGAATTTAGGATAGGTAATCCAAACAGGTGTGATTTGATGCAACTAATGTTACATGAGTAGCCATATAAAGATACTGAACATCAGTATTTTTTTGTTTTCTAACAGTTCAAAAGACTGTTACTTAAAAGAGCAGACATATTCATGCTTACTGCTTGTCTGTGATTTGAACATTGTGGCCTGGACTTCACCCGGCCTGATTTATCTGAACGTAAGGGGTAGACAAACTTGGAACTGGCTCACTCCTTTTGTCACCTCATTGGCCAAGCAAGATGCATGGTCTGTCCCTACACTGATGGACTGGGGGGCGGAAGAGTTCTCTGCCCACAACAGTAAGCACTACTCTGTGGTTGGCAGGGTGTGGGTATATAATTACAGTATAGAAGGTTAAAGAATTCGGAGTGATGACCCCATCTACCAGAGTCAATTTCAAAATCGGTACAGTGTGAGATAAAAGAAGAAAGCTTCTTTCATTTGAAGAAACATTTTATGGTGATTTGACATAGACTTTTTCAAAAATTAACACTGATTAACATAAAGAATCAGACATAACTTAGCAACTAAACAACAACAAAAAACATGGTTTTAATCATTTGGTTTTCTAGGCAAAAGGTATGAGTTCATAATGAAAAGACATGTAGCAGAAATTATAAACAAAAGGCAATAGATAAATATGTTCCTTTTTTCTTCAGTCAACAAACTTTTCTGAAGCACCTGCTGTCCACAGACTTTCTCAGAGGATATAATTTTATAGGTGCTGTCATTAAGAGATAGAACGTAAATGAAGTATCCTTTAAAGCTGAAGGCTTATCTGTTAGGTTTTTATGACTGCTCTTTCAGTGACATAGAATTAGTAGACCTTCTCTGCTGAAGTATTTCAGTGTTTAATATGGTGATTTTAGCAGCAAAAGCAGATGTGATAAAATACAGGATTCAGTCTTACATACTAGTTTATAAGTGGTTTTTTAAAAAGCTAGAACAATTTAGAACATGGACCCATGGATAAGTTTGGGCATTTAAAATTCTTTGTAGACTTCTTGTAGATATTCAAATAATGCTTGGCTTTTAAAAAAATATTCATTATATATCCACGGAGATTCTTTTCTTTAAAAATATTAAATGAAAAATTATGTCACTAGTATTTATTTGAAGGTTCTAGCACCTACTGTGGCAACTATATCTTTTTATACCCAAGGCTTTATATTTTTATACCCAAGGCTTTGGGGGAAAACTACAGAAACTTGAGAGAAATAGATAGCCTTTTTGTCAGTCTTGCTGTTTTTCTTTCTATATTTTTAATAGATATGTCTAATTTTAAGCATTTTTCAAGTTGCATATTTTCTTAATTTTTAAATAATTTTTATTTAGTTAGTTGTCTCTGTCTGTGCTGGGTCTTCCTTGCTGTGCAGGCTGTCCTCCAGTGAGTTGGGGCTGCTCTAGTCACAGTATGTGGACCTCTTGTTGCGGTGACTCCTCTTGCAGTGGTTGCAGCACATGGGCGCAATAGCTGTGGCTTTGGGGCCCTGGAGCACGCGCTCTGCAGTTGCAGCACGTGGGCTTAGTTGCTCCACAGTGTGTGGGATCTTCAGACCAGGGATTGAACTAGTGTCCCCTGCTTTGCCAAGCAGACTCTTAACCAGTGAACCACCAGGGAAGCCCTGCGTATTTACTAATTCCTTCCATTTAATGTGAGATTGTGTATGATTGTATGTATGTGTGTGTATATGTCTAATCACTTACGAATGATACTCAGTTCAGTTCAGTTCAGTCGCTCAGTCGTGTCTGACTTGATACTGGTCTTTAGTTATATAATCCTAGTAGCAGTTTATTTATATTTTTACTTTTTAAAGCTTGATTTCTCATGTTTCAGCTTGAGAATATTAGAATTTTTTGCTAAAAAAGGGAAGCTGAAGGCTGGTCCCTCGGTACACAAATAATGGCCTTAATTTGGAAATGGTTAATTTCCTGTGAGTCGTCCTGACATGCTTTTTGTGCTTACACTAGAAAAAGCAGTAAGAAGAGGTAGTTTTGTTGTTTTTTTTTTCCCGACAAGTTTATTTCTGTACTTTTTATGAACAATGCCTGCTCAGAAAGTTTTCAGAGTAGGAACATGTCGATTCTTGTTAAGCGCCGGTTAGTGAAACTAATACTCTATGAAACCAGTGAATAATTGGCCAGTTACCGTGTATTTATTCTTTAACTTAAAGAAATACTTCTTGTTATTAACTTTGTTCCTTTGGGACTACGTTAATGTGGAAAGAAAATCTGGCTTTAGTTTTCCTTCATCTCTTTTTATTTATTTTTTAACTCTGCTAATTGCTTAAGTACTAAAAAAAAAAAAAAGTCTGATTGGCATCAATTGGAACAGACACCAAAAAGAACATTTCTGAGTAATTATTTTGTAAAGAGAAGAGTCTTACCAGGCCCCATAGCATTTTAACTGCAAGAAATTACAGTTTTTTAACTATCATACCCAGAATTATGTCTTGAACTTTGAATTGTGTCTCATTCGATTATATCTAATTTCCCCTCTTTCTAGGTCTGTTCTGGTGTTATCCACGTCACTCAAAACACCTACTGGCATGGTGTGGACTACATGGATTATTTTTTATAGTTGTGTTGACCCTACTTTCAAAATACATATCCTGCCTCTTACTAATCTGTACTATTTCTAACATCCTAGTCTGATTCACTGTCCTCTCTTGATTGGGCTGATTGCAGTAGGCTTCTACCTGGTTTTCTTGCTTCCACCCTTACCTCCCACGTGGTAGCTCAGTAGTTTATAAAGATTATTCTTTGTAAAATATAAGTTAGGTAATGTTATTTTCCATTTCTCTGTAGAGGAACTTTTCTATTACCACTTAGTTGTACCAACAAGTTCCGACCACATGGGCCTTTTAGCTGTTGCAGTGACCCTCCAAGCTCACAGCCTTCTCAGAGTCTTTAAACCTGCTATTCTGTCTTATCTGGTTGCTTCTTCCCTGAGAATCTCTTCATCATTGACTGACATTTTTTATTCAGGCCTCAGCTTTGATGTCAGCTCCTACAAAGGCAGCTGTGTTGGCTTTGTTTACTCCATAATAAATTATCCCCAAACTTACTACTTTCATGTAACAAACACATGTAACCATTAACTATTCCACACATTTTCCTGAGGGTCACGAATTGCTGGACCCAGACAGTTGGCTGGGCTGCAGTTGACTCAGGAGGAAGCTGCTGGCAGGCTTCAGCTTCTCACTATTGGTGAGATACCTCCATTTTCGCAAGGGAATGCCCTTCCATAGATTGCCCAAGTGTCCTCCTGATGTGGCATCCCCCACACAGTGAGGGATCTAACAGAGGAAGAGCCCAACACAGAAGCCAGTCTTTTGTAACCTAATCCACTTGTATTGGATGCTATTAGTCACATCCCTGGTACAGTGTTGGAGCAGAGTACACAAGGGTATGATTACCAGGAGGTTGGGGGTGTCATAGGGAGCCATCTGGAAGGCTGGCTACTATAGCAGCCCATGAGAATTGCATTGGTTACTTTTGAGAAGCCTGCGTGTTTCGTTTTTTTTAACCTCTGAGCAGTGTTTAAAAGTCATAGCTGGGTCTCTTCCTTGATAAGGGAATAGCTGAACAGTGATGAGAGTTCATCCACCCAAGTACTTTCTCTCTCATTATTTACACTAATGACCTCTGAAATCCCATATTGTGTCTCCTTGTTAATTGTATCTTGTCTGTCTGTCTTCCTTTATGAGAGTATGAGACCCTTGAATTCAAAAAACTGACATTTCATGTCCAGTGTTTTATAATCCTTGGGCTTAGAACAATGCCTGAAATATAGTAGATCATTATTTGATAAATGATAAATTTTATTTGATAAATATAGTAGATCATTATTTGAAAAAAAAAAAAGTTTCCCTTTTTGAGCCCTGAAAGTTTTATTTTAACCATTTCATATGGGAAGTTGTTTTTACATGTATCACTGTTTCTAAAATTTGGTGTACTGAACATAAATTTCATCAGTTTATTATTTTCTCAGTTACCTTATGTAGAAGGCACTGTGCTAGATGCTCTGAAGTTACAAACCAAATAAGACATGGTCTTTACCCGCCCAGGAGTCCTTTTAGTGATGAAGGGCAGACTCTGGTGTGTGCCATATGAGAACAAGTAAAGTAAAAGAGGAGGAGATGGCAGGGTGGGAGGCAGGGTGGAAATTGGGAGAGGCTTCACAATAGAAGGTCTTCTTTATGTCTTAGGTTCAGCATGTTATTTTGTGCTATATAATATTGTGTTTCTTTTAGCATGCTCAGAATGTAAGAAGGAAAGAAACAGTATTTTCTGAACAACACAAAGTCAGGAAGCTTGTTCTACAGAAGTAGAAATGGTAAATTATTTAGTTACGTATATTTTAAAGTTATATATTGTTAAAGATCACCTTGCTGAATTGACTAAAAATACAGGAAATTTAATTTCATAATATATGGTTGTCATCGCATATAGACAGTTGCCCGTACTTCAGCCTTCAATCAGTGTACCTTTGGGATTAGTTCTCTGAGTAATAATTATGTTTATAGCATTCTTCAGTGTTACCAGTTTGTTAGGGTAGTCCTTCTGTCTCCATCTCCTTAAAGTTGCTTCATCTAATTTTGCTGTGGCTTGAATGCCCAATTACCGCACTAGATAGAATTATGTATGTGAAAGTGAAAGTCACTCAGTCATGTCCGACTCTGAGCCCCATGGACTGTATAGTCCATGGAATTCTCCAGGCCAGAATACTGAAGTGGGTAGCCTTTCCCTTCTCCAGCGGATCTTCCCAACCCAGGAATTGAACCAGGGTCTCCTGCTTTGCAGGTGGAAACTGTACCAGCTGAGCTACCAAGGAAGCCCAAGAGTACTGGAGTTGGTAGCCTGTCTTTTCTCCACTGGATCTTCCCAGTCCAGGAATCAAACTGGGATCTCCTGCATTGCATGTGGATTCTTTACCAACTGAGATACCAGGGAAGTCCCAGAATTATGTATAATAATAAATGAGACTCCAAAAAGAGTTTTTGAGTAATTACGTTTTAAGGGAGAATTTATTTTTAGTTTAGCTCTCTCTGGCTCATGATTTTCATCTTTCTCATACTCACCTGTGTTTTAACAACTTCTCTTATTTACTAGGTGTTGTTTTACTTAGGTTTGCTGTTGAACTTTGTGTTTCTGATCAATGTATCATAGTTGGCTTTGAAGTCAGACTGACTCATGAGTCTGCCAAATTTTAGTTTTATATCCGTAAACAAGTTGTTGAATCTTTCTGAGCCTTATTTTAAAATATATCTGACAGTATTGATGTAAAGAGTAAATATGTTCAAGGCCTAGAATGTTACCTGGCATGAATCTCCTTCCGCTCTCTCTTCCTTCCCCAGTTATCCCACCAGGTGGACTGGGCTTTACCCTCCACCACTTGGTGCCTGGAGACAAATGCTTCAGTGAGCAGCATCCATATGTGTGACACTTGGACAAGGATGTCCTAGTTTATCCCTGGTGTTGGGCTGGACTCGGAAGACCAATCCTGTGGATACCTTTCCTTCCTGATTGTCAGCACAATTTGGGGAGCAATCCAAGATTGAGTTTCACGGCAGACTGGTACCAGTAACTTGGCCCGATGGAAAATGCACAGTCCAAGATTGACTTTCTAGGTATCCTTTAGAGATTTGATCATCTGAAGCAGGTATAACTGCTACATGGTATTTCACTCCCTGCCTGGGATTTATAACAGTGGAATTCAGGGGCAGCTCAGCCCTTGAGAAGAAGAAGGCCGTGGGGGAGATGTATCAATCCTTGTGCATACTTAGAGTTAACAAAACATTCAGAGCAAGGAATTTTTTAATTAAAGTAAGTTTTACAACATCCATATAATTACATATTTTCCACTCCCTCACATATTTTCTTGGGTTACCCACCCTTGTGACGCATTCAGTAGCAAAATCAGTGAAATCAGCATTCCCTTCTAGTCATCAAGCAAAACAGGTCATCTCTGTACCTGCTGGATTGTCTGGTGTCCCCCCGGAGCATCTCATTTCAGTTTAGGTCTCTTCCTGCTGCCGTATTTCCTTGTTTTCCTCCTGGGTGGTTTCCACTGACCCGTCGGGGAACTTCTCACCATGCCAGTTTCTTTACTTCTGTTGCTCTCTTTTGTCTGTTGCACTTCTTGTGTTTATTCATCATTCATGCCTTGAGAGTCATGCCAAGATTCAGCCCTTGTTTTGAATTCAACTAAAATTCATTATCTATTTTGTACCCTACATGGAAATAGGCTGTATTACTTACATTATGGAATCAAAGAATAAGGTTCAGAAAGGTTTTGTGTTCAGAGTGACAAAAGTAGTATATGAAAGAAGGAATCTGAATGAAAATCTGCCCACTTTAAATTCAGTTTTCTTTCCACTTTAGCGCAACTCCCATTTCCTCTAGGTCTGCCAGGGTTTTGGGAACCTCTGATGACATGAACTGGAAGGCTTCATTAGGTCATGCTTAAGTCTGTGCCACTGAGCATCATCCTTCTGCTGATGCAAGAGGCTGCTGGAAGCAGTGTGTGGCAGATATGCCCCAGGTACCAATCTTTGGGTCCACCTGGAGTCCATACTGCCAGCTCCTGGCCTATAGGATGGAGAAAATGCTGTTATTTCACTGTTGATTTTTTTATTTTAAAGGACTGGTCTTAAAAGTAGATTTAATAATTTAGGGAAAGAAACCTCCACTCATTAAGAGGAGCGAACTTATTAAAAGCAAAGAAGTGAGAGGAACTCCCTAACTTCAGTTTTTTTCACAATATGATTTTATTCTTTCATCAGAAAGGTGTTACATTGAATAAATAGGCTTTCCCTTTTAAGTTATAAGGCTGTATGCTTCTGTCTAGGCAGGCCATAGAAATTGTTTTTCTTTTAAAATTCTTTAATAACCCTAATGAAAATGAAGGTGGTTTCCATGAGTTGAAAATTAGGCCATTATTTGATTAATTATATCATTGGTGATGAGAGTATTAAAAATAATTCATTTGCGGGGATTTCCTGGCAGTCCAGTGATTAGGATGCCTCACTTCCACTGTAGGGGGCACAAGTTCAATCCCTGGTCAGGTAACTAAGATCCTGCATCTTACAAGCCTTGCAGAGTGGCCCCCCCAAAAAATTCTTTTTGGGTTTTACAACAGTTTAGAGATTCTGTGAATCTGTATTTGATGAGGTGGATGATTATGTCCAAGACTTTAAGATACAGTGTGAACAGCAAACTTAAGAAGATGAGGAAACTATTCACTTTCTGCAAATTTGAAATGACTGTAGCCTGGGGTTCAAATTTGAACTCCATAATTAAACACTTGGATAAGCTTTGACTGGTTACCTAGCCACTCAGCCTGTTTGATTGCCTATTCAAATAGAGATTATATTTACTCTCTGAAGTTAATGAGGCTAATGAAAACATCAGTTCTTTATCTAATACATAGCAGACATTTTGAAAAAGGTAGTCAACTCCACCTCCATTTTAATTAGTTGAGCAATTACAACTTCTAGAAAAACAAATTTCCAGGTGGTGCAGTGGTAAAGAATCCACCAGCAGTGCAGGAGGTGCAAGAGACACAGGTTCAATCCCTGGGTCTGAAAGATTCCCTGGAGGAGGGCATGGCAACCTGCTCCAGTGTTCTTGCCTGAAAAATTCCTTTGTAGGCTAACAAAGGAGCCTGGCAGCCCTATAGTCCATGGGGTCTCAAAGAGTTGGAGATGACTGAGCACATACACAAAATACACACAGAGAAAAACAAAATATTTGCCTTATTAATGGTAAGGTAGTATCTATGGTTTTTCCAGTAGTCATGTATGGATATGAGAATGGACTATAAGGAAAGCTGAGCACCGAAGAATTGATGCTTTTGAACTGTGGTGTTGGAGAAGACTCTTGAGAGTCCCTTGGACTGCAAGGAGATGAAACCCGTCCGTCCTAAAGGAGACCAGTCCTGGGTGTCCTTTGGAAGGACTGATGCTAAAGCTGAAGCTCCGATACTTTGGCCACCTGATGCGAAGAGCTGACTCATTGGAAAAGACCCTGATGCTGGGAAAGATTGAGGGCAGGAAGAGAAGGGGACGACAGAGGAGGAGATGGTTGGATGGCATCACCGACTCAGTGGACACGAGTTTGGGTAAACTCTGGGAGTTGGTGATGGACAGGGAGGCCTGGCATGCTGCGGTTCATGGGGTCGCAAAGAGTCGGACACGACTGAGCGACTGAACTGAACTGAAGTAACTTCATCTTTCTATACAAAGGCTTCATATTTGAAAACTAACTACATTACATCAACGTTTTTATATAACTCCAACTTAGAAAATAAAAATAGGATATAAAGCTCTAATGACACCCTTTTAAAATCTCCATTAGGGAGAGTAAGTTTAGCATATTAAAAGACATGATTTTTTTTTTAACAGGCATTTTTATTTCTCTCATGAAGCATATTTTGGAATGATCTTTGAAAGGCTCCTGCTTCAATTGTTAATTCATTTTACTCAGTGATTATAAACATCAAAACAATAAAAATTAAGTGAAATAGGAAATGGCATATTCTGGTACATTCAGTTGTCAGTGTTAAATAGGAAAAGTATCACTTTCTCCACCCATATGTTTTCTGGTCTGTATATTTAAACCATTCTGTTGAATTTGAGATTATATTGAAAACTGTATGCCAAGTGTTTTTCTGATAAAAGAGAAATCAGTTAAATTACTTTTTATTTCCTGTTATATTATTGAAAGACATTCCAAACTGTACTAATTGCTTTACTTAAGTGCTAAGAATGGTCATCATTAGAAACAATAGTCTCCTCTAGTGCTGGAAATGTAGATCAGATATGAAGAAGATTCGGCTAACTGTATACTGTCTGTTGGACACAGCAATCAACTTGTCAACAGATTTTCCCTTTATTTTAGAAAATGAGTACACACACAAAAAAACCTCCATTTAGTCAAGGTATGGTAAAATTAGCATCAACATAATTATTATGATATAAATTTACGAGTAGTTTATGTTCGTGTAGAAATTTGAAAAGTGCAGAAAAATTTCAAGAGACAAAAAGTCACTCATAATAACAACCAGGGCTAGCTCTAAAATTTTAGTGTTGCAGCAGCAGCAGTCTTTATATAGAATTAAAGGCAATTTTTACTAGTTTAAGATTTTTTAGACCTGTTTAAGTTGATGTTTTACTTTATTTGTATTTCCACTTTAAGTTTTAGAGAAATCATTTTAAAATGGATGAGAAGAATAGAAATGAAGCTTCCCTTATGGCTTAAAAAAAATCTGCCATTCACTTAATCAACATTGCAGTATCTTATTGGGGAAACAGAATAAAATAACAAATTATTTTTTAAAGTTTTTTTATCCTGCAAGAAACTTATGTATAAATATATAAAATAGTAAATCATATACCTGCTTTCAGAATTTAGGGAAAAGTTTCTCTGAAAAATAGAACCATTCAGAAGTCAAATTGTAAGAGATTTTTATTTTCACTTTATTGTCTGACTTGGAGTATTGAAAGAAAAATTTTAGTCACAGTAATTTTTGTTGATTTGCTTTCAGGGTTTTCCACTGCAATAAGGAATGTAAGCCTAACTGATAAATGCATTCATGAATTATCAATGTTTGCTTTATCTTACATAGGTTAATTTCTTTTTTTTTCTTCTTTTTTTTTAACTGAAGGATAATTGCTTTACAGAATTTTGTTATTTTCTGTCAAATCTCAACATGAATTAGCCATAGGTATACATATATCCCTTTCCTTTTGAACCTCTCTCCCACCTCCCTCCCCATCCCACTCCTCTAGGTTGATAAATTCTTTTAACTCAGAATGATAAATTAAGCTTATAACACCTTTTATTTCTTAGCTATGAAGTTAAATTATAAAATTACTTCTATATATTCCTAGTGAAACACCAGGCCAGAAAATATTAATAAGTTCTTGTTAGATTTCATCTATGTTCTTTTCAAATTCGTGAAATTCCGAAAGGAAAGGTAATGGAAATACTCCCTTTGTAAACCTCAGATAAATATCATGTATATTTTGTGCATTGATAGTGTAGACTTTTCCTTTCTGCTTTATAGGAATGTTGTTGTTTTTTTTTTTTTACTTTACAATATTGTATTGGTTTTTAAAATGAGTCCTGGCCTTTTTTTTCCCCCTCAAATGCCTGTGCTGTTTTCTCTCATGCATTTAGTACAAGAATGATTTACTAAGTTGACAGTACATTGGCAGCTGTGTTTAGATCAGAGGGTTTTATTTTTTTGTTTTTTGGGCTTTTTTTTTTTATCGTGTGTGTGTGTGCATGTGTGTGTTAACCTCAGAAGAAAAACTGTAATAACTAGTGCTATTTTTTATTTGCTTACATATACTGCTATTTATTTAGGTAACCATCTAATGTATATTTCTAGGTTTATTGTTTTGAATCAGGAACTGCAGTTCCTAATTCATAAATTTGTAGTGTTGAAGGGAAAGGATACTTGTAAGTACTGTAGTTTTTATTTTATCATGGAGTAAGTAACAAAGTAGCACAAAATTATCTTCATTAAAAGTAGAACTCAAAAGTGAGTTCCTTAAAATGTTTAAAAATTTACCTAGTGAGTTCCCAAGATTCTAAAGCAAAGATGGAAGAACCAAGCGTGAATATTAACTAAAATTTGTCCCAGTTCTATGATAATTCATATTCAGCAATAATTAATAAAACCATTTCTTTTATCTCCATACTTAGATTCATACAGCTTTATGGCACGGTGGCAGGTATGTTGTATCAACAACTTAAAGGTAAACTTAAAGGTAATAATTTCCTTTCTCACAGTGTCTTGAATGACAGTCACAAAGTTACCATAATAAATGAATTTCTTTTCTTATGAAGTACCTCTACAGAAATTTAGAACAGTGAAACAAGACCACACTAATTCACTAAAAAGCTTAAACTTTCTTAAGTAAATACCTTTTTCAGTACTATACATGTAAGATGAGCTAATGGCTAAAGAAAGGTCACTGGATCGTCTAATGAATAAATAGGAGTAGTTTCTAATTAGCACCTTGTTCCACCACAAATTACTTGTGAATTGGGAGTAAAAGCCTCTTTGTATATAAATTATAAAGGAGTATAAAAGCATAGTCTATGATGATTGCTACCAAAGTGAGTTTTAAAGGACACGTTTTCCCCCTGAATAGATGAGCACTCATCTGCAAATGTATTTAACCTCTTAGTGACAGGTTTATCTACAAGGCAATAAAGAATAGAACTGGGATCTTTAGTGGAATAACTGTTTACTCTTTCAGAGAAATTCTGATTTACACTTTGTCAGTAGGGAAATAGCATCACATCAGAGGTGAAGTGTCTAGTATGCTAACGAATCTTGTTTTAAGCTATGGTTATAATTAGTTTTGGAGAAGGCAGTGGCACCCCACTCCAGTACTCTTGCCTGGAAAATCCCATGGATGGAGGAGCCTGGTAGGCTGCAGTCCATGGGGTCGCTAATTCAGACATGACTGAGCAACTTCACTTTCACCTTTCGCTTTCATGCATTGGAGAAGGAAATGGCAACCCACTCCAGTGTTCTTGCCTGGATAGTCCCAGGGATGGGGGAGCCTGGTGGGCTGCCATCTACGGGGTCGCACAGAGTCGGACACGACTGAAGTGACTTAGTAATAGCATAATTAGTTTTATTCTACATTTGAAAATCAAGCTGTAGTATAATAATAAATGTCAACTACTCATGTCCAAATTACTGTAAATATTGAATTGTTAGCATCTGGAACTATTGAGGTTATTCTTTGCCTGAACTTCCTGTTTTCACCCACCTCCCAATTACTTGCAGCTATCAAAATAATTTTAATCATTTTCAGATACTTTGCAGAAGAAAAGGGAGTTAAGCCCTTCAGCCAAAAAAGATGTTGCCCCTCCTCTTGTCTTCATTTATAGCCCTGCTGGGCCCCCCTATTCTAGTCAGGCCAGCATTCTTTCTGAGCATCACTTTTCTGCTATAAGATCTTAAACATTTATTCAGGTCATTCCACGGTGCTGATTCTGTGTTCTTGCCTGTTAAGTCACATCAGAGAAGCAGAGAATTTTAGAGTTGGAGGAAGCCTGAGAAATCAGTTGCTAAGCCAGGTTTATTTTACCAGTGATGAAATGTATGACATTAGATAAATACTTTTCAGATTAAAAATTAAACCCAAATCTCTGGACTTCTAGCCTTTGACCTGCTCCACTATGGAATGTTGCCTGCAGATATGCTCAAGTAGACATACGCAGACATCTGCCTACTCTGAATAACACTTGACATGTGCATTTTCCCACCTCTGTGTCCAGGCTTTTCACCAACTATGCTTGGGTATTAGTCCCTGGTATGCGGAAAAGTCATGAAGAGAGCAACCTGAAACATTTATCAGGCAGGGGAAAAAAGGAGGCAAGCATGCTCCTTAGACCTGTTTACAGTGGAAGTAGTAACTGTGTAGTAGTAACTGTGTGGAAGTAAATGCACTTTACTGCTTTTATTATTCTTTCAGTATCAAAATTCATTGAGTATCAGAGAAGGATAATGTGCTTGTAGTTTTTTAGAGTCGTACCTATAGAAAAGGAGAGCCCCACTATAGGACACTCTAAGTGTGACACAGGGTCTTAGTTTATACTTAGTTTATACTTAGTTTATACTAGTTTATAATATTATAAACTATATTAGTTTATAATAATTTTCAACTAATTGAAAATCATAAGTGACAGATAAATCGAAAATAGTGTAATTTTTGTCAGAAACCATTCCATGAAAAATCAGAGGCATTCCCAGTATTCTGCTAAATTGAATCTTTCCTCTCATATTCACATTTATTTTATTGAGAATATTCAAGTTCAATTTGAAATGATGAATGTACTGTTGATGCCTCCTTTGCTTTAAATATGTGTATTGAGAATTTTAGCATTGGAAGGACCTTGGTGACTCGAATGTCCCAACTACTTCATTTTATTGCTCAGGAAACAGAATTCAAAATGTGAAGATTCTTAAATGTGACAACAGAACTGATTCGTGTATGGTAGCATGGGGCTCAGGAACCTTGGCTCAGGCTAGTGTTATTTCCCCTAAATTCCTTGAAAATGTTCTCATTAAATTGTCTCTTGGCTCCATCTGTTTCTCTGCCCATTTGTCCCTTTTTTCCTTCTTACTCTTTTTTAATTCTTCCAGGTTAATTCATATCAGTCCTGCTTAAGTAATTTTCAGTGGATTTAATATGCCTACTATGAAATGGGTTGAAAAGAGAAACTGAAATTCTCACTTTAATTAGAATGCCAGTATCATCAAAGTTTTTTTCTTTTTCTTTTAGCATCTACTTATTCACCTTTCTACTGTCAGATCTGGACTGTCAGTTGATTTTACTGTACTTTCAAAAATCCCCATGTACTTTGTTAATTTAAACAATATAGATATTAGATATATTATCTCTACCTCTCACAGAAAAATTTTAGAGGTTGTCAGTGAATTTTTATGTTTATATTGGTATAAGTCAACTGTATCAAATTTAGCTGGACTTGCATAAATCTATCTTGGTATGTAACCAATTACATGTTTTGTAGGTAAATTTTATGAAATAATTGATATGAAGAGTACATTGTAAACATAACCTGCTAGTTTTCTTCATTCAGTCATTTCATAAACCATCAGCAGGTATCCAGACTCAAGGCTAGGTAACACTGCACAGATTTGATTCTCTCATGAGTAATTCTCCAAATTAATAGGAATGACAAATCCATACATAAAGTATTATAATAAGACCATGGATAGAGATTTGCTTAGATCCCTGTGAGAGAGTAGGCGTGGGGCATCCAGATGACCTGCAGAAGCCTCTGGGGACCACGGTGAAGGTGGAGAGTGATCTCACATGCCAGGTGTCGTGTAGGTGACTGTGTTTACCTGATGGAGTCCAATATAATGGAAGTATTTCAAGGCCTACTCACCAGAATTTCACAAAACCCTCTGTGTCCTCCTCATGTCGTGTTGTGATCAAAAGTCTCTTGCTATCACGCTGAAATCCAGATGTTCTGATATGTACTATACCCTTTCTTAAAGGCTGAAAAGAGGATGTTTTTATTTGACCTTTGGGGGTCTCAACCAGTGAACTTATCCTTCTCCTGAAGGGCTTTTATGTGCTGTGCAGTGAGTAGAGATTAAACTCTTACCCTCACCCTACATCAGACAGTGCCCAGGATCTTAGCACAATGTATGTGTGTGTGATGTGTGTGTATGTTAGTCGCTCAGCCACGTCCGACTCTTTGCAGCCACGCCAGGCTCCCTGTCCATGGGGGTTCTCCAGACAAGAATATTGGAATGGGTTGCCCTCAGTACAGTAGATATTCTTATTTAGAGTTGCATATGATCTTCCTAGCAAACCGTCAGGAAAATATTCATTGCTCTATAGCAAATATGAGAAAAGAAAAATTATACCTGATTATATTCTTATCTTAGAGGAGAGCTTAAAATGTCAAAAAATGGGAAAAGAATACAGGTTATCACTAACAATTCCAGTCAAACTGGTGAAGCAGGTTTTAGACATCTGGTGTTGATCTTGTCCCCACAGTGTCTTATCTTCTTAAGTTCCCTCAGTGGTAACTGGGATAAGCAGTTTGTTGTGGAACAAAAAATGTCAGGAAAAGTAAGAGGTGACTGTGGAGGGTTGGCTGGGAGTTTCCCTCATAGGGGTCCTTGTGTTGCATCTTCTTAGACTTGTGATAGTGATGTAAATGTTCCCACCATTAACCTTCTGGCTATCAGCCACTTGGTTATTCTTAAAACTTTTGGTACTATTATTTGGTACTGTTATTCCTTGGTTATTGTTAAAACTTTTTGGTACTATTCTGGTGTCCATATCAGGCGTTAAACATGTCCACCATGAGATGCATGATACCCTGCCCCCCTCCTACAACTCCTGCTGTCTTCCTTGGTCTTGGACCCTCCTTTTGCACAGAAGCATAAGGCAGAAATCTTTGCATCCTTGGATCCACTTTCATAAAGCATTTTGAGTCAGTCACTCAGGCATTTTGCATTTATTTCTTAAATATATTTTGCTTCTGTGCATTCATCTCCCTGTCAGTGATTACTGCATATACTTGAATATTATAAAGTGAAATTCCCTTCACCCTGCAAAATTACTCCGCAGAAAAGAGGGGATCTCATTGTCCTGGTGTGAGTACAAAGCCTCTGCTATTTCTGGGAGCTTTCCCAATTGCTTTATTTTAAACAGCAGAGCACTGTGTGAGGAAGATGCATGGCCCAAAATGACCTTGTTTAGTGCGGCCAGATATTTATGGCGGGCACCTGACAAAATCTTTTTTTTTTTAAGGATGTGGCAGTGTTAAAGATAGTGTGGGTATTTTATTCCCAGGAATGTGATCTCACAATTATAAATGCAAAATGTCTTTATACATAAGCCTTTTTACTACCCCCACCTGGCAAAACAAAACGGAAAACCTTCACCCCTAAAATGTTCAGGAACTAGGGCTACTGAAAGCATGAATCTGCACCTACAAGACAAATGGAGATGTCAGCTATCCTAATTTTTACCAAATATCTGTGACTTAGGACTTTGCCAGTGACAGCATCAGATGGAAAATTTCACAAATGCTATACCTCTAGTGAAGATGAGTATGCTCTAGAAAACTGTCAGAGGACTGAAATACTGACCTGAGGTGATGCAGATACAGATGCCGGACATGCCTGTGAAGAATTTGAATCAAACTGCTGGGGTGACACAGAGGGGGAAAGTGATCTATCTGAATGTTTTCTATTTCACTATTAATTTCACTTATAATATGTAACTCAAAATAGGACTTCCCTCGTGGCTCAGTGGTAAAGAACCTACCTGACAATGGAGGAGATATAAGAAACACGGATTTGATCCCTGAGTCAGGAAGATCCCCTGGTGAAAGAAGTAACAACCCATTCCAGTACTCTTGCCTAGAGAATCATATGGATAGAGGACTCTGATGTGCTACAGTTCATGGGGTTGCAAGAGACTTGGATACAACTGAGTGACTAAACAACAACAACTGAAAATAATAAGTCCATGATCTTAGATAAATATACATTCAGAAAAGTACATGAATTCTAAATATATAGCTCAGTGAATTTTCACAAAGCAGACAGTGTGGAATCAGACCAGGAATCAGAATGTTGCCAGCACCCAAAAATGTGCTCTTCTGCCCTCTTCCGGGAACCACCTGCTCGTCTCCCACTGCACAGGCAAGGTTGAACTGGTCCTGCCTTCTCTCAGCATAGACTGCACGTGCGTGCTCAGTCGCTTTAGTCATGTCTGCCTCTTTGCAACCCTGTGGATGGTAGCCCACCAGGATCCTCTGTCCATGGAATTCTCCAAGCAAGAATATTTGAGTGGGCTGCCATTTCCTTTCCCAGGGGATCTTCCTGATCCAGTGATTGAACCTACGTCTCCTGCAACTCCTGCATTGGCAGGCAGGTTCTTTACCTTCTAAGCCACCTGGGATTATCAAGACTCTTCCCAGGAAATCCTGACTCAGTAGATTCTAGTTGGGCCCCAGGAATCTGTGTGATGAACAAGCACTGCAGGTTCCTCTGACTTTCGGGGAAGTCTGAGGAATACTACAAACATTATTTTTGTGTTTGCCCCAGTGCTTTCACATGTTCTGTCTTCTGTCTCTGCTGCTCTCCTGTAGATAAGAAACATCCTTCCTCCATTGGAAGGAAACATCCACACAAATGTTGCCTCTGGGAATCTAGACTGACCCCTGCAGGCCCAGTAAATCACTCAGTAGTCACTAAAGTCTTATTCCTGGTCTTCCTCATAACCCTAGTCCATGGTGACTTTCCTCATCTCAGCTGATTACAGGCACTGGTTTTACCTTGAGTTTAAATGCAGAACTGGCTGAGGCTTCTGCATCATCCTATTCTATCATTACACTCGGGCCTGGATGACTGCAAAAGCCTGCTACTAACTAGCTTTCCCACTTGCATCTTGCATGCATGTGGTCAGAGTGATCATTATTTTAAAAACTAAGTGAACATCACACATTACTGCTGAAAATTCTCCACTGACTCCCCGTTTGTCTCAGAGTAAAAGCCAAGTCTTCACAAGGTTCTGTAAGACCCATTGCCATGTGGCCCCTTCACCTTCACCCTTTAACCTTCTAGATCTCACTCTGCCTCAGCTATTCTGGCCTCCGTGCTTTTCTTAGATACACTTTCACTGTAGGACTTTTGTACTTCCGGTTCCTTATATCTGAAACACTTACCCTGAGGAGTCTAGAGTGCCAACTCCACTTTTTTTCAAGTCTTGGCTCCTTCTGTATGAAGCCTATCTTGACCACCATATTTAAAAGTGAAACTTGGAAAAAAAAAAAAAGTAAAACTTGATCCATTCTTCCCACAGCTCCAGTCTCTTTTACCCTTTCTGTTTCTTCCGGTGGCATTCACTAACTTCTTATATACATACCATTGACTGTGTCATCAGTTTTATCTCTCTGCAGAATATGAGCAGAGAGAATGGTAGAAAATATGGTATTTTCTACCCTTGTGCTCAGGATATATTCCCAAAGTAGTAAATGCTCAGTGAATATTTGTTTGATTTGTTGAATGAAATAGTATGCAATAGATAAGAGATGTTACGTAGTATCTCTTAATAAGCCATATTTTCATGAAGACTTTCCCAAGAAATGTTGCAGACTTTCACATTTGAAGTGAAGACTTGACACTGGGAGTTTAGATGATTTTGGGGGTGCTTATGTACTGCTGCATTAATTTGAAAAAGCCAGTTGCAGCCCAGCTTACCCTTTCTGAGTTGTGGGTGTGCTGCTAGATACAGGTTTTTACAAGGGGGTTACTTGAGTTCTGGATTTTCCCTCTTTGTTGGCATTACTTGAAGTGTCCATAGAGGCAGGTTTCCATGAAGAAGCTACATAACTTAAGAAAATTAAATAATGTCTTTCATGTTTGGTCCAAGCACATAGATTTTGAAAGTTTATGCATAAATTCTTAGGTTCATTAAAAAACCAATGTGCTTTTGCATATTTTAGCCCATCCAAAGAGTATTCTTATATGCCCTTAAATCAATTTTGGGATACCAGAAACCTAATCATCTCTGTCATGCATTATTTCCTGAAGTGTCGTGATGCAGTCCATCTGAAATCTGATTTCTAGATACGAATATTACTTTAAAGGGTCTATTTTTATTCATCTGATTTTAGAATAACTTCTGTTATTGTGAGTTCTTAAGTTTCTAATATATATGCATATGAAGTGTTATTCGCTCAGTCATATCTGACTGTTTTGCAAACCCATGTAGCCCACCAGGTTCCTCTGTCCATGGAATTTTCCAGGCAAGAACACTGGAGTGGGTTGCCATTTCCTTCTCCAGGGGATATTCCAGATCCAGGGATAGAATCCTGCATTGCCAGTGAATTCTTTACTGTCTGAACCACCAGAGAAGTCAATATTTGCTCATAGGTACTTATTTAGGCCTTTGAGAATGTAACTTTTACATTTTTCATGGGACGGAAGGATAATTTTTCTTTTAGCTTACAAAGAGATTAGGTGTAAAAATCTGCTGGCTCAGCAGGTTATTCTGTCATCCTGGCTCACCTAGCCTTTAGAAAGAACGAAAGTGAAGCCTCTCAGTCGTGTCTGACTCTTTGCGATCCCATAGACTGTAGGTTGCTAGGCTCCTCCATCCATGGAATTTTCCAGGCAACAGTACTGGAGTGGGTTGCCATTTCCTTCTCCAGGGGATCTTTCCAACCCAGGGACTGAACCCAGGTATCCCGCATTGCAGGCAGACTCCTTACCTTCTGAGCCACAAGGGACGTCTAGCCTTTGGTTGTCTCTAATTGTCTTCTTACTGCTTTACCTTTCTTAACCTCCTCTCCCAATCCAAATTTATTGATTAGAGACTTTTTATAAGAGTAAATCTTATACTTTGGTGTCTCCCAAGGTGCCTGGAATACTGCTGGGCTATGATAGCTCTGGGCATCCAAGAGAAGAATTAGTTCAGGAAAATGAGTAGGTTTCCTCTAATAATAAGAATGATTATTAGTAGCTCACCACTTGAAAGAATGCCAAGGAGAAGACTTGTGTGAAGACATATATCTTAAATCAGCTAATACATGTTTGAAAAAAGGCAAATCTCAGTTAAATAGTATCATGAGGGAAAGCTTGGGTATAGTTTTATCCAAAATAGGAAAGGCAGTAAAGCACCAATTCAAATCATGGTTAAAATTTCCATTTAAACAACTTCACAAACTGTATGCGTTAGCAAACTTAAAAATAGACACTTGTGTGAACTATTATAGGAAGTTTATTGTGCAGTTAAAAAAAGTATAGCAATTGCCATGCAGTAGAAAAATACCTAATCAGACTGTCCTTTTTTCCTCTTGGCTTTCTGAAAGCGTCTGTATTTCAGAGCTATGATTTAACTAACGCTAATCTTAGGAGCCTATATGTATATTTATTCTGTTACCTGTCTGTTCTCTGGGATGTGTGAGTACCAGTGAGCCTAAAAATATGGAAATTCAGTTAAAAATACTGGGACTTAAAGGATAGCAGGCAAATGAGGAAGAGAATGACCTATAATCTAAATACATTCAATCATTTCACAAGTATTATTGAATCCTGCTAGATATTAGGAGTTGGGGGGTTGGAACTGAAGTGGTAGTAAAGGTTGGGGATATAGAAGAGAAGGAAAGGGAAGCAGCCAATCCCAGCCTTCATGGCGTATATAGTTCATTCATTTAGTCATTCATTTGTTCATTCGTTACCTATTCAGTGCCTGTAATTCACTGTAACAGGGATAAATCAAACCAGACATTTTTTGTCCTGTCTGAACTTATATTCTGGCGAGATGGCAAGGCAATAAATAAAGCAAAAAATACAGTAGAAAGAGTTAAAGAGTACGGAGAAAAATGAAGTGGGGGAGGACCCTAGAAGCGTTGAGGGTGAGAAGCAGGTTGCAAACTTAGGTTGTCCAGGAAAGTTGTTGGTGAGAAGGTGTCTTTTTAGTGAAGATCTGAGGGAGGTGAGGGAGATAGTCACGAGAGAAGGAGCAGTGGGGGCACCGGAAAGAGGGAGTGTGAGATGCTGAGGTGAAAGCTCGCTGGTGTGTTCAGGGAATAATGAGGCTGCTGTGGCTGGAGCAGAGGATGGACGATGGGGTGAAGCCTCATGAGGCTTTGGGCTTCATTCAAGGCGTGACAGGGAGCCACTGGAAAGTGTTGCCCCCAGGCCTGCAATACAAAGATGTAATTTGGCAAAGGGAACTAACCACAGGACAGGGTTCTTTAATAATTCAATTCACACATACACTGTCGAGCAGACTGGAGATGTGGGATTGTACTGGAAGAAGTAAAACTGGAATGGGGTGAAAAGTCAAATCTGGACTTAACTGTTTAGGGGTTAGAGGTCCTAGTGGAGTCATGGGGAGGGAGCAGAGCTTGAGGAGACCTCGAGGAAAGATCGGGACGGAGACACTGAAGGAGAGCCTTACGGGCACTGGAGTGGGGATCCTATGTGATCCTCAAAACGGTGATAATTGTCCCCCTTCTTTTGTCTTTGTACTTGTTTTATGTGGGTTGTTTTCTAGGGAGATATTTGATATTCTTTCTCAGACTTCATATGAAATGAAATGAAAGAGGGAAGGAAAGAAGGAAAAAAGATGATGTTGACTTTGTGTTAATTACTAACTTGTTCAGCAGAGGAGGGCAAGTTGGGTGGTTCCACCCCACTTCTGACTAATTAGAACCACAGTCAAAACTGTTCTTAAAGATAAATAACAATGATTTTAGGCCTAAAAATTCCAAATAAAATGAAACCTCAAAAGTATTGTGTTCTGAGAACTATGATGATTTCAGTTGATTTTCCTATTATGTCATTTGTCTTGCTATCCTAAAGATCTTCAGCCACAATTATCAAAGCATAGACTTGTTCATTTTAACTTTTGTCACCTGTAAAATGATAAAGACACTCACAAATCAGTGTTTTCACAAGTTGAACAGTGTGCCTGTCCTACCAAGACTCAGTTGTTTGTTTGTTTTTTAAATAAAGATAAAATTTTGTGTTATCATCAGGACTGAACGAAATTTCACAGA
Organism: Bison bison bison; assembly: GCF_000754665.1. Taxonomy (NCBI): domain Eukaryota; kingdom Metazoa; phylum Chordata; class Mammalia; order Artiodactyla; family Bovidae; genus Bison; species Bison bison. Next base: position 2,004,075 of record NW_011494612.1, on the reverse strand, counting down.
AATTCCAAAGAAACATTGCCCTCTTGGCTTAAGGTGTTAAAACGCTTAGCAGTGTTTTCTGTTTAATTTTAAAGTGTTGCTTTCTAATTCTGAATGGAAGCAGTTTACCCTAAAGTGTTATAGATGGTATGTTTTACCCTTAAGTGGATATACACGGGCTTCCCAGGTGGCTCAGAGGTAACGAATCCACCTGCAATGCAGGAGACACAGGAGATGTGGGTTCGATCCTTGGGTTGGGAAGATCCCCTGGAGAAGGAAATGGCAACCCACTCCAGTATTCTTGCCTGGGAAATCCTGTAGACAGAGGACAGCTAATGTCTTTGTGCCTTTCGAATGGAAGTCAGTTAAAATGGAAAATTGCTGTAGGAAGCTGGCGTGTTTTTAAACTCTTGAGTGTGTGTTGAGAGAGGTATGAAAACTCTTTCCATTCTTGACTGCATGGAAAATATTAAACTCCTTGTCAGTAAGCAGAGGAGATGATGAGTATTGTGGGTTTTCATCTTTTTCATATGAGTTCTTGTGATTCACATCCTGTCCTGGTTACAGTATTGGTCTGCATTAGCGATCTTGAATGCCAAGACTGAACCATTATTTTTAAAATTATTTTTCCTGGAACCTGTTTGGTGCTTTGAGCGTATTCATTATATAAGTTTTTTGCTGCAAAAGTTCTAACAGTATGATTTCATCTTGACTGATGACCTCGACTTCAGAGTATAAATAGAAAAATAGAGATAAGTGACAAGGATTCATTAGCAATCCTCCTTCTAAGCAAAACAGTAAACCTACCTAGATAAATCACCAGCCGCAAAGCCTGGAGAATGTGTGTTAAAGAATTAAAGGTAGTGTGGGTATATGTGTGTGTTTAATTGATACAAACATTTTCTAGAAGAACTGTAAGAATACAAAGATTCCATCTGGTCTGTTTTGCTGCCCTTCAAGTTTTATTACAATAGGCTTATAGGTTTTACTAAACTATTAGAAAGTATATTCACAACCCTCTCTCCTTTTTTAAGGGAAATTTTTTTTAAGTAACAAGAAACTGAGACCAATATTTTATTGCTGTTTCAAGTCTCTTCTCTCAATACATATGTTTATGTGTGTGTAAGTATAATTGCTTTGTTATTATTAGACTTTAATTGTAGGGTTGAAAGAGCTCAGGGAATCACCTGATTCATTTTCTGGCACTTTTAAGCTATCACAGACAGATGAAAAAATATTTTAGTATTTTCTAGCATTTGCTCTGTGCCCTGCAGTGTTTGAAGCAGTTGATGTAAATTAACTCATTTAGCCCTGACATCCACCCAAAGGGATGGGCACTGTTGTTATTCCCATGTGCCATATAAGGAAACTGAAGTGCAAAGAAGTTCAGCATCTTGTCCTGTAAGGACTGGATCATGAACTTGAACCCAGACACCAGAGTGTGTGCTTTTGATCGTTACATTACCACCTTCCTATTCTCTCTTTCTACTGGAAGTTCCATTTTTAAGGGTTAATTTTTACTCACTTTCCTTTACCTAACATGGTTTTCTCAGCCTGTAATGTTCCTTTTGTTTTCCTTTTTCTGAGCACTTCTCCAATCTTCTGTCAGTCACTACTGTTCCATTCTCTCACCTTCCTCCTCAGTGATATTCTGCAACTCTCAAACCATTTCTGAATTCTTAGGTTATGTATCAGGACTAGAAGCTGGTGCTTTAATAATGGCTTGACCAATTCTGAGTAAGTTAATATTAATAGTACAGTTACATCATGGTTTCTACACATACCCTGTATTCTGTTTACCACATCTTTTTTCTGCTGCAATTTGCAAAAACACATTTTTCTTTTCTTAGGTTTTGCTATGAATGATGCCATTTTATGCATTCATGATCATGCCTCAGATTTCCCAAGACCTTTGATTGTGGACTGTAATCCACAGATATATTCGCCTCTTTGTGGACATTGTGTAGCATCTCTTCAGGTTATTTATGAAAGTTTCTAATTTTCATGTATCCTAGAATCTTCTAGCTGTTGAGACAAGCTAGAATTTACACATCAAATGTGTAAATTCCCATTCTGCACATAATTGTCAGACAGCTGTGTGATTAAGTTTGGTCGATGAGTACGGCTGTTTGCATGTTATCCTCCTGACTGAATCGCAGGCAAGAGAGTAAAGCAGAGAACCATGTCGCCCCCGCCCCCCAGTTCTCCTCATCCTGTCCACCAACTCCCTGCGGACCCTCCACGCCAATGAAGATGCATTTCTGCAGATGCAGATGTGTTTCCTGCTTCCTAAACCAAAGATAAGCATTACATGATGACCAAGTACCACATAATGTTGAGTGATGCTGCTGTATTTTATTGTCAAGAATTTCACAGGATTATAATTTGTAAATGCAGCGTTTTCCCCACATTCTTACCTTCCCATGGTAATAGTTAATATTTAGAGTCTGAGGTGTCTGGGGATGATGATTAACAGTTCCCTCACAGATGTTTCTTGACTGTGCTGCTGCTGCTGGGTTTTTTGTTGTTCTTATCTTGGGTGTTGCTAGCCTGCATTGTCTCCCCCTAGAGGTCCTGACCTCCATTCGGGAGCCCCTGCACTCAGGACCCCTGCTGCCACTTGGCTTCCTTTAGAGCACGATCTTGACTACATTGCCTGTTCACCTTTCTTTGAAAGTGATGCACATGCTTGCTGAAGTTGTCCATGATACGTCCCGTTAGTGCACTCATTTAGCATAATAAAGGTATACTTAAGCCCCATTACCTGGCATGTTTATGTTCCTGTGAGCCACTGCCCAGACTGTGGGGACTTTGGCCAGTGGATTGGAGATGAGGGCGTGTTTTTTCTACCAGCTGGGAGCTTAGATGTTCTCATGGCATCCTGTTTTCACCTGTGTATATCATGACAACATTGTAATTTATGTTTCCCTGTAGGCTTCCCCCACCTGACTGAAAATTTCAGAGACCATGAGCACACAGTTCTGGGCTTGGCTTGGTGAGGTTCCACAGCGCTAATCTTTGTTTTCTGTGCCTCGTTCCAAATGTCATTCAAGATGGTAGCATTAGTACCAATCCAAGGAAACTCTTGGTTTAATAGACTTTTAGAAATTGGCCAAGAAATGTATATACTATATACCTGTATGTTTGAAAAACAATGTACTTTCTCAGCAGTGGACTTGGAACCAGCCTTTTGGAAAACAGCCGCCTTAGGCCCAGTCCCATCACTCTGCACTTTGTCCCTGTGCTGTCCTTCAGGAGCGCCTTTCTCCTGCGGCGCCCCCATCCACCTGATTGTTCTTCACTCTCAAAGCCAGCCAGGAGTCTTCCCTCACTCCTCTTCCTTCCAGAGCTCACCCCTCTCTTTCACTGGGCTTAAGTATACTTTTATTATGCCAAATGCAGTTAGCTCTGATTATTTAAAATTACTGAATCTATCTCCTGTGTTAGACTAGAGCTTGTTGAGGCCAAGGCCCATATCTATTCACTTTGCGTTTCTACTCGTATCCTGGTGCTGGGTAAAGTGGAGTTGGAAGAGATCCCTTTATACTAACAGCACTGGAGGAGAGGGAAGGATCATGTGGTGAAGAAAATAGGGACCCAAGTGGAGAAAGGAAATGGGGCAGGGCGTTATTTGGGTGACTCTTGGGAGGCTGAGACGAGAGGGAAGATGAGTTTGGGGCAGGCCAGAGGAGACAACACCAGGCCAGTCTGGTTGGTGGCAGGCATTTTAACACTCGTGGACTGAGATGTAGAGGAGTAGGGGCTGTGGGAGTCGTAGATGGAGCCCTGGCAATAGCAGTTTTACATGGGAGGCAAGATGCGAGATGCAGTGTTGGGAGAAGGAGTAGGACCTTGGAGATGACGGCCATACTGGAAGAAGGACAGCCATAGCTGGCACCTGGCAGGGGGTGGGGGACGGGCAGTGGGGAAAGGTGGGGAGGAGGTTCATGGAGGGGATTGCTGTGACCGTGGCAACTTTGGGTAGCCAGCAGTTTGGGGCAGTTGTACACACTTTGCCAACAAAGGTCCATCTAGTTGAAGCTATGGTTTTTCCAGTAGTCAGGTATGGGTGTGAGAGTTGGACTATAAAGAAAACGGAGCACCGAAGAATTGATGCTTTTGAACTGTGGTGTTGGAGATGACTCTTGAGAGTTCCTTGGACTACAAGGAAGTCAAACCAGTCAATCCTAAAGGAAATCAGTCCTGAATATTCATCAAAAGGACTGATGCTGAAGCTCCAATACTTTGGCCACCTGATGCAAAGAACTGACTCATTGGAAAAGACCCTGATACTGGGAAAGATTGAAGGCGAGAGGAGAAGGGGATGACAGAGGATGAGATGGTTGGATGGCATCACCTACTTGATGGGCATGAGTTTGGGTGGACTCCAGGATTTGAAGATGGACAGGGAAGCCTGGTGTGCTGTGGTTCATGGGATCACAAAGAGTCAGACACGACTCAGTGACTGAACCGACACACTGAAGGGTCAGTCAGTGATTGAAGATTGAATTGTATCTTAGGTAGCTGTGAGGAGCTGGAGGTGGTAAAAAGAACCCAGTGGCAAGCTTGGCTGAGCCTGCCAGGGAGTGAGGTCATCTGTGACCATAATGCTGAGCAAACAGGATTAAAGGGCACATCAGAAACTTGCTTTATCCTCTTCTCCTCTCCCCTGTTCCAACCACTACCCTGTGGGCTTGAGTTGTCTGTCCCTGCATGAAATCTAACACAGACTTCACTATACTTTGTATTAGCTTCTCTCAGATTAAAAAAATATTTTTTTTTCTCAATAACTTTTATCGATAAATACAGTCTTGGTTTAGTAATATCTGGCCTAGTCCAGTATAATAATACTTTTTTTTTTCATTAAAGGTAAAACCTCTCTTGCAGCTCCTGTTTCCTGGAGATGTGCAGCCTGTAGTGAGGGAGGAAGTACCCAGGGGCTTCTCTCTGTTTTTCCCCTAAATCATTATCACTCCCTGCTCCCCTCACCAGATAACTCCCACTTCTTCAGAATAGACGGTGGAGGTGGGCTTGGTAAAGTGCAGGAAGGTCCTGTGGCATGACATCAGCTTGCCTAGGGTTTCCTGCCATGGCAGATGTCAATCCTGTGGGCTTCCCAGGTGGCTCAGCGGTAAAGAACCTGCCTGCCCAGCCAGAGATGCAAGTTCAAGCCCAGGTCGGGAAGATCCCCTGGAGTAGGAAATGGCAACCCACTCGTTTTCTTGCCTGAAAAATTCCATGGACAGAAGAGCCTGGCAGACTATAGTCCACAGTGTAGCAGAGTCAGACACAGCTGAACATGCAGGCATGGCACAGGTTATAGGCTCTTCAGTGGGGACAGTCTCCCTCCTTCGTCTCTGTGGCCCTCTCGCCTATATTTTCTCTGACATGGAGAATACACCTCCTTTTTCAGCAAACCTTAGTATGCTGTTGAGTTTTCCACACACACCCTCTGCTCAGCTCATTCAGCTGCTGTTCTGTGCTCAGTCCTGTCCAACTCAGTGACGCAGTGGTCTATGGCCCACCAGCCTCCTCTGTCCCTGGAATTTTCCAGACAAAAATACTGGAGCGGGTGCCATTTCCTACTCCAGGGGATCTTCCCAACCCAGGAGTGGAATCCGTGTCAGGCAGCTCTAATGCACTGTCAGCTCACGTTGACTTGGCAGCACTTATGGGATCTCTGGGTGTAAATATTCTCCTAGTGCCTGAAAGTGAGGTGGGAGCTGGACACACAGATGGGGGTAAATGCTGTGCCGATGGTGGCTGAAGTGTGGAGAGTGGACACGCTTGTCCAGCGGGAGACAGGGAACCCCACAGAGACTCGCATTCCAGAAGCAGGAGAACAAGGAACTGGCCAAGAAGGTGGAAGCCTCTTGCACAGTGTTGTTTCTACAGAGGGGCAGACCGTATAGGAGTCAGCTGAGTACTACGTCTATTATTGTTTCCATCTTTTACCCAGGTTAAAGGTGTGCATTTTCATTTTAATTGTGAAAGGACTCTAAACTATCTTCTTCCTGTTTTGAAAATTGATGTTGATTTTACTTTAGAATTTCTGATTTATTGAAGATAAGTTTTCAACGTTTTTTTTTTTCCAGTTGTGTATGAACACAGATCAAGATTGGAGAAATCCTTGCAAAAGGAAAGACTTGAACATAAGAAAGCAAAGGAAGGTAAATAAATAATGTAATTCGTGTTTTACTTTTTTTATGCTCTTCTTTGAAGTATTATGTATTTGCTTTACTGTTTTTTTGCTTAGAAATTCTTCAAATCTCCCGAAGTCCATCAAGCAATATGCTATACATTGTGCAAGAAAATAATTCCTGCTCAAGATTGGATTTAGAATTTTTCATTTAGTTTGTGCCTCTTTGGGGTCATTCATATATTAGTTATATGCATTACTTCAGAAATAGCACACAGTTTTTCATTTGAATATCGTATATCTATTAACATCTGTTAACAGACATCTGGGAAAGTAATACCATGCAGTCCAGAATATGACAAACTTTATGTATACATATATATATATATGTATATATGCATTTATAGCATAATCGATTTCAATCTCATTGCATGACATCTTTTAAGTTATAGACCTGTTTTTCTCTTGTGCTAAAGACTTTATTGGCATACCCAATTGGTTTGTTTTGAAAAATAAACATTTAACACAGGTGTCAAATAAAAATCAATGCTGTTGATTTTTATCAGAATTTTTCTATAAAGCATGGACTTTGTATAGCTTGTGATTTGGAGTTACCTGCATTCTTATTTTCATTTATTCAACTTTTTGGTTAAATATTAGATTGAAGTGGTGTTTTGTCTGATTACTTTGGTATGGGGTAGAAGAAGGGAGAACAGAGGAGGACAGTGTGAGCTGGAATGTTTTACTGGGAAGTTTTAAGATTATTAAAATGCTCTGATAGGGTTTGGATTTTCCTTGTCTTCAAATGCAGAGTGATTTTGTAGAGCCATCTAGTGGATAATAAAGCTTTAAGAGCATTAAAGATGGTTTCCATGGCTTGAGTTCCTTTTCAGGTCCTGAATGATTTTAGTGTGCCATCTAGTGGCTGGCAGTAAATCATCTCTGTCCTTAGGTGCACTGCATGGTTTTGTTTTTCTCCTTCATTTCAAGGCGAGTTCATCACCAGGTCCACACTCTGAATGCACTTTTAGTCAGTTGGCTATAGTGTGTGTTTTGTTGATGCAGGATTCCCAACTTTAAGGTATGGAGGAAAACTTTTCAAGCATTAAAAGACAAAATAAAGTATATCATCAAGTAGATTGTTGAGGTCTGAGTAAAATGTGCCCTTGTTTTTTTAGATGTTTAAAAATGCCACAGTGAATTAACTTATACTAATAGAGTTAATTAATGTAATTATGTTCTCCATTTTGTATTTTCTAGATTTTCTGGTTTATAAATTAGAAGCACAAGAAACACTGAATAAGGGAAGGGTAAGTTGTTTTTTTCTCCCTTAGTTTTTTATTTCACAAAACTTGACAGAGGGGGAAATAAAGTCTCCAAACATTTTACTCTGTTGATCATTAGGACTGAAATACATCTCCCTCCATCCTTTCCTTCCTTCCCCAAAAAAATTCTAAGAGGAAGACCTTAAAAATTGTTCCTTTAAAACCTACCTTCCTTTGCTTATCACATTATTGGCAATAGTGATAAATTGAAAATATCCTTAATGTTCACAATAAAGAGATTCCTTATTTATTCATCCGTAGTCTCTCTTTTCCATAGAATGTGATATTTAGTTTGATTTGCCTTTGCACCATGTTACTGTCACTTGCAGAGACATTACTGTGTAATGTCTAACACAGTACCTGGTCTAGAGTTCACATGTTCAAATGTTCAAAAACATCTGTAAAATGAATAGATAAATAAATGATATTGATATTTTAAAAAAGTTTTTAAGTCCAAATTAACTAGGGAAAAACACTTTTTTCTCTTACTCTAAGAAAAACATACAAGTATTGGTTGACAAAAGCATTGGTGTTGTGGGGTATTAAAACTGAGAAGAGTCGGTTCCTTGAATAACTAGGAGGTTACTGGCTTTTCACTCTTATCTTGCATTTTTAAAACCTAGTCAAAATCGTGTGTGTTCTGTTGTGCATTTTGTCATGTAATATATTACAAATTAAAATAAAGTGGTAAAGTGATAAAAATAAAGTGTTAAAGCAAAAATGTGGTCCATTTTAGAAGTTGCAAGAACATGAAAGAAATAAATGAAGCTGTGCTTATACTGCCGATGGTGTAAAGTAAGAGGCGGGGCAAGTAAGATAGAAAAACACAGCAGCCAGGGGAGAGAAAACTGGCAGGTGTGGTTTGTACACTGACCCGCTGTGGCTGCCTAGGACTGGACATGTGTGAGCTCCAAATGTGAAGATGCTCCACTGGTACATAAGAACACTGCTGGAGCACGGAGTTCAGCTGGACACTAAAGCTCAGGGTTCTGTCCTGGCTCTGCTACTAAAGGAGATGTTTGCCCTAGGCCTGTTCCTTAGCCTTTCTGTTTCTCTCTGTGAGCTGGCACTGTAGTAAAGAATCTGCCTGCAATACAGGAGATGCAAGAGACGTGGATTCAATCCCTGGGTGGGGAAGATCTCCTGGAGGAAGAAATGGCAACCCACTCCAGTGTTCTTGCCCTAAAAATTCCACGGACAGAGGAGCCTGGAGGGCTGTAGTCACTGGGATCACAGAGTCAGACATGACTGAGTACACACACACAGTCAGACATGACTGAGTATACACACGCACGCACAATGTATGTAGAATTTCTTACCCATGGAAACTCAAGGAAGAAAAGTGCCTTTTCTCTCCCTTTCTGGAACCCATTCTAAGCTTGTGAGGCCTGGTCTCTGCTGGTTTCTCTCCTGTTCCCCTTGGAGCACCAGGCACAGGGTACCAGCCATATGCGGTGCTGTGTCTCAGGACAAGCTCTCCTCTGCCTCTGGCCTCAGTTTTTCTTCTGAATATGAGAGTGGAAGTAAATCACCTCCAAGGGCCCTTTCAAACTGTGGTTTTATAATTCCATGCCCTGCTTTTTCACCATTAAAGTCTAACAAACTTAGAGGAATATAAACTTCATTTCTACTATGAAGTAAAGAGAGGACCTCAGAAGCATCCTGGCTCCAGCTTAGAATTCATTTTTACTTACACACGTGAACAAGTGAAAACCTTTCATTAAGAGTTTTAAGTTCTGTTTAACAAAAGAGCCAAATGTGTTATCTTTTTGTTAATTATTTGCTTTTCAATTTACAGCAAGATTCTAATAGCAGGTACAGTGCATTGAATGTCCAACATCAGATGCTGAAGGTGAGTAATTTAGATATATTCTTCATGAATGAATCAAGGGGTTAACTAAGTAACTTATGTGATTAAGGAAAGTTTACAGAAAATTGATTTGTACCATGATACGGTATAATAAAGTCATTTTTGGCTAAAGGTGATATATAATTATAATGCTCCATTATGTTTATCACCTGATTACAAAGGACATATTTAACTCATTATTCATTTTCTTATAAATCAGGGTCTCTGGTCACTTAATTTTTGAGTTTGTTCTTTGTCCTTTAAGGATTTTCGTTTGTTTTTATCTAATTTCTCAGAGTGGTTTTTCTTGAATTTTTTTTTTTGTAATCTTAGACACAGTGGAGGCAGTAGAAGTATTAGAATGCTGTCTTCCTGTTACTAATGTGTCATAAGTGGCCCACTTACACAGGAGCACAATTGATATTTAAAGATATTCCTTGCTTGGTTCTTGGATAAAACTCATTGTTGTGTGTCAGGAAGACTGAAGAAAAGAGAGAGAGAGATGCACTGTTTGTGTCAGGCCAGAAGAGATGAGCAGCGGCTATTATGCCAGCCACACAGCAGGAACTCTCTGCCGTTGTCTCCAACAACCAGTGCCCAGCTTTTTGTTTGGTGTTCTTTCCTCCTGTATCAGTAGGGTATATGCCTTTTATTGAAACCAGAATCTTTACTATTCTCAGGAAAGCAATACATGAATTAAAGTAGACCACCCATTCACATTAAGCATTTGGAGACTATAGAATTTATCTAGGTTGTGATTACAGTATTATAATCTTGAGTAGTATAAGAATCGTTTTTATAAATAATCGATTTCTTTAACTTCCCCCAAAGGGAAAAAAGTCTTTTTTTCCCCTTCTTTAAACTGGGTTACCAGAAAGGCTGATAATCAAAGAAGGGAAATAAAAAACATTGCTGGGAAAACATCAGATTGAAAGGCAGTCTAGAGGCTCCATGGAGGGGTGATTTTTCCATTAGCTTTACCTAGTTTCCACAGTAACTTGAGTCCCTGGGAATTTCCCCAGATCCCTTCCTTTTCCATCACTCTTGTAAACTTCCAACTTCTTGTTGTTCACATTAATGTTAAAAATTAAGGGAAAAATTATTTTTGGCCACGATCCCAAACTATTCATTTGAAATGGAAAGGAAATGGAAAAGAGCTGCACAGATTTAAAGCAGTCAGGAAAATGAAGCCTACTTCATCTGTGCTTACTTTCTTACAAGAGAAAGGCTGTGCTATCGAGAGAGACTGATTTAGAGAATGCGTTAGTTCAAATTCTCTGTGTCCAACGCACAGTGAGGCCAAACAAACCAAACCATCAAAGTTTGGAGCAGAGCAAGGTTTATTGCAGAGCCATGAAAGAGATTGGTAGCTCATGCCCTAAAAAGCCCCCAGGTTCCCCCAAGGGTTTGGCAGAGCATTTTTAAAAGCCAGGTGAGGGAGGGGGGTTGCAGGGTCTGTGATCAGCTTTTGCACAAGTGTCTGATTGGTTGACGGTGAGGTAGCAGGGTGGTGTCACAGGAGTTAGCATTGTCAGTCCTTAGGCTCCAGGAGGCCTGAGGCTGTATGCTCAGAGTCATCAAGCAGTTAACATCTTCCATTTGGAAGGCAGGGGGATGGTTTCACATCTACAAAACAACTCAGGAAATGGGCATCAAATACTGTTATCTAGGTACTTCAGAGAGGAGCTAAAGCAGAGGATACAGGCCTGTCCCAGGAAAGCCCCATGTGGCCCTGCTCAGTTACAAATGTATATCCCTGCTCAAATTCTCATCTTTGCAGAGTCAACACGAGGAGCTAAAGAAGCAACACAGCGACTTGGAAGAGGAACACCGCAGACAAGGAGAAGACTTCAGTAGGACATTTAATGACCACAAGCAGAGATACCTGCAGCTGCAGCAGGAGAAAGAACAAGAGCTTTCTAAGCTAAAAGGTATTTGGAAACCTAATGAGCCAGTGTGCATGGAAATGAATACTCATATTAATGTTTGAATGGAACAATAGACTTTTGTTTGCTTGGTGATTTATTTACATCATATGTAGTATTTTACCAGCTACTTCTTTATGATATTTCACACTGATCTCTCTGGTTTGTTTAGGGAAACAGTAAAGAATACTTCGTGTTTCTCAATGGGATATATTGATCTTGTTGGGCAAGACAGTTCTTTTTGTGCATTGTGAGACATTAGCATCTCTGACCCCACCCACAGGATGCCGCTAGTGCTCCCCAGTCACCGTGATAGGTTTCCAGATCTCCACTGGGGCACAAAGACTCTGTTGATCACTTATGGCCACTTCAAAAAGTTCAGGCTCTGAAGTCTGCCTGCCCTGGTGAATCAATGACTAGTTTTATGACCATTGGCAAGTTGTATAAATCTCCACAGACTCAATTGTCCTCATCTGTAAAAGTGGGATATTCATTAAAAGTATTAACCTTATAGAGTTGGTATGAGGATTAAATTATGCAAAGCACCTAATACAATTACTGGTACATGGTAAACCTTCAATATATGCTAACCACCATAAATATCAGTATCAGGTATTTTCATAGTAATATGAAATGAAATACATCACTTCTGAGTACATATGAGTTCTGAAAAGGGCAACAGCATATTCTACAGTCACCTATTCGGTCCTGAATAAGTTTGAAGTGTGAGATTTGGTTTAAAAAGGTACATGGTGCTTACATAAACAAAGATCAAATCAGAGTAAGGTCTTCTATAATCTAGTTAATTGTACTGTGCCTAACAATTTCCTGGTTTTATGTAAAACATCGTCATAGAAATCTGCTGTGTGATAGGTCTTTTGGACTTTCTGTACTTTTCTTTTGCTATGCTTTGTCTCTCAGTATTCCAAAATAATAGGTTAATAATGGTATTCCAAAATAATAGGAATACATTGTAAGTATTTTCTAGGTGCCAGACCTTGGCATACTTCACATAATTTAGTTCATTTAATTTTAGTGAGAGGCTTAAAAGGCATGTTATCTTATGTCTACTCTATATTTACGCCTTTCTTTGAAACTCAGTCCACGTGTAGTAAAATTTTATCAAGAAATCAGAACTGTGGAAAATAGGAGGACACTGGTATGTGAGTTCTGCATACTCAGACAATTCAAGCCTGATGGCTGGTCTGAACATCCTGGGATCCAGAACAAAAGGAGAAGTACAGTCAGTTCTGGGACTCTTGTCATCAGAAGAGAGAATCTCCCAATATCTTGGAGGGTGAGAGAGAGACTGAGACAGAAACACGGAGAGAGAGAGAGAGCAGTATTTTTGGTACCAGTTAATATTTGGAAGCAAGGTCTGATGCTGTAAAGAGCAATATTGCATAGGAACCTGGAATGTTAGGTCCATGAATCAAGGCAAATTGGAAGTGGTCAAACAGGAGATGGCAAGAGTGAATGTCGACATTCTAGGAATCAGTGAACTCAAATGGACTGGAATGGGTGAATTTAACTCAAGATGACCATTATATCTACTACTGTGGGCAGGAATCCCTTAGAAGAAATGGAGTAGCCATCCTGGTCAACAGAAACGTCTGAAGTGCAGTACTTGGATGCAATCTCAAAAACGACAGAATGATCTCTGTTTGTTTCCAAGGCAAACCACTCAATATCACAGTAATCCAAATCTATGCCCCAAACAATAACGCTGAAGAAGCTGAAGTTGAATGGTTCTATGAAGACCTACAAGACCTTCTAGACAACACCCCAAAAAGATGTCCTTTTCATTATAGGGAACTGGAATGCAAAAGTAGGAAGCCAAGAAATACCTGGAATAACAGGCAGATTTGGCCTTGGAATAAGGAATGAAGCTGGGCAAAGGCTAATAGAGTTTGGCCAAGAGAATGCACTGATCATAGCAAACACCTTCTTCCAAAATATAGGAGAAGACTCTACACATGGACATCACCAGATGGTCAACACTGAAATCAGATTGATTATATTCTTGCAGCCAAAGATGGAGAAGCTCTATACAGTCAGCAAAAACAAGACTGGGAGCTGACTGTGGCTCAGATCATGAACTCCTTATTGCCAAATTCAGACTGAAATTGAAGAAAGTAGGGAAAACCACTAGACCATTCAGGTATGACCTAAATCAAATCCCTTATGATTATACAGTGGAAGTGAGAAATAGATTTAAGGGACTAGATCTGATAGATAGATTGCCTGATGAACTATGGATGGAGCTTCGTAACATTGTACAGGAGACAGGGATCAAGACCATCCCCATGGAAAAGAAATTCAAAAAAGCAAAATGGCTGTCTGGGAGGCCTTACAAATAGCTGTGAAAAGAAGAAAAGCGAAAAGCAAAGGAGAAAAGGAAATATATAAGCATCTGAATGCAGAGTTCCAAAGAATAGCAAGAAGAGATAAGAAAGCCTTCCTTAGCGATCAGTGCAAAGAAATAGAGGAAAACAACAGAATGGGAGAGACTAGAGATCTCTTCAAGAAAATTAGAGATACCAAGGGGACATTTAATGTAAAGATGGGCTCAATAAAGGACAGAAATGGTATGGACCTAACAGAAGCAGAAGATATTAAGAAGAGGTGGCAAGAATACACAGAAGAACTGTACAAAAAAGATCTTCACGACCCAAATAATCACGATGGTGTGATCACTGACCTAGAGCCAGACATCCTGGAATGTGAAGTCATGTGGGCCTTAGAAAGCATCACTACGAACAAAGCTAATGGAGGTGATGGAATTCCAGTTGAGCTATTTGAAATCCTGAAAGATGATGCTGTGAAAGTGCAGCACTCAATATGCCAGCAAATTTGGAAAACTCAGCAGTGGCCACAGGACTGGAAAAGGTCAGTTTTCATTCCAATCCCAAATAAAGGCAATGCCAAAGAATGCTCAAACTACCGCACAGTTGCACTCATCTCACACACTAGGAAAGTAATGCTCAAAATTCTCCAAGCCAGGCTTCAGCAATATGTGAACCGTGAACTTCTAGAT
>NW_011494612.1:1942379-1989245 GCF_000754665.1 Bison bison bison | reverse complement strand
ACTGCAGTTGGTGATTGCAGCCATGAAATTAAAAGAGATTCTCCTTGGAAGAAAAGTTATGACCAACGTAGACAGCATATTGAAAAGCAGAGACATTACTTTGCCAATGAAGGTCCGTCTAGTCAAGGCTATGGTTTTTCCTGTGGTCATGTATGGATGTGAGAGTTGGACTGTGAAGAAAGCTGAGTGCCGAATAATTCATGCTTTTGACCTGTGGTGTTGAAGAAGACTCTTGAGAGTCCCTTGGACTGCAAGGAGATCCAACCAGTCCACCCTAAAGGAGATCAGTCCCAGGTGTTCTTTGGAAGGAGTGATGCTAAAGCTGAAACTCCAGTACTTTGGCCACCTCATGCGAAGAGTTGACTCATTGGAAAAGACTCTGATGCTGGGAGGGATTGGGGGCAGGAGGAGAAGGGGACGACAGAGGATGAGATGGCTGGATGGCATCACTGACTCAACGGACCTGAGTCTGAGTGAGCTCCAGGAGTTGGTGATGGACAGGGGGGCCTGGTGTGCTGCGATTCATGGGGTCGCAAAGAGTCGGACACAACTGAGCGACTGAACTGAACTGAATATTTGGAAGACATCTCATAGAAATTTTAAACAACTTAATATGGCAGTGCCTTTGATGACACTTCTAAGTGATTTTCACATCGGCAGTTTTGTTTGATCATGGTCCCTGACAGTAAATTGTGATAGACGAGGCTCTGTCATGGCAAACCATGTTGTGTGTAGTCCAAGTGATCTTTGGTAGATTAATGTGACATGAGGAGGGAGTTTAGAATTTAGAATATAGATAACGAGTTGATACCATGTAAGCTTAGATGATTCTCATCATTATGGTTATAAGAAGAGCTGACACTCAATAAATGTTTGCCATGTGTCAGTACTGGGTGAAACTCTTCATGCAGGTATCTTCTTTAAGCCTTATAACAACCTGGCAGGTAGGCATTATATTTAACCCAGTTCAACAAATGAAGAAATTGAGGCCTGCAAAAGTTAAGTAACTTATGGTCACACAGCAAAGGCACAGGAGACACTGTCCTTAAGGTTATAAACTGAATTCCTTTAAAAGTCAGCCGTGTATTTCAACTGCATGTGTGCATGTGTCCAGGCCCATCCAGCCTGTGACACACTTGGGGTCCTCTTGGATTGCTGCTGGTGTCCCGTTTGACGTTTGAGAAAATCTGCTGTTACAAATAGGTGGACAACCACTAGCGACATTCTCACCTTCTTCTTGATCTCTTTCCAAATGTGTCATAAAGCCAGTGCCCAGGGATCAAGCAGGGACTCTTAACGGAGTGAAAGCGGGCAGAGAATATGAGGCGGCGTGGTGACCGGCAGTTTTCTGCAGTGCTCACGGCCACCCTGGAGACAGTAAAGGTTTGCCTGCAGGGAGTGGCTGCCACTCTGGGGACAGTTTGCCCAGCACCGTGCCGGCCCACACCTGCTGCTGTCCCAGCATCGTTCTAAAACAGCACCCCTTTCACTGTCAACAATATCTCCCATTGGAAAATGAATCATATGGTCACCCAGCTGCCATTTAACTTCTGCTGAGAATTGGCCTGATGTTGCCAGAATCTTATGAGACCCAGCTTCTTGATTTTTACTTGGTGACAGCCCTTCAAATGTGGAAGACACTGTATGTTGGCTAACACCTGCAGGGGCCAAAAAAAAAAAAGTCTGTGTGTTGGCCCAGGGGCTACCAGTTCATAACAGATAATCTCCAGATACAGAAAATGTGGGGAAATTACCAAGAGGCTGTTCCGCGAATTGTAGGGCTTGTGGCTGGGGAGGTTTTAAGACTTCACTGTGATCACTGCAGTCTCACATTGTAACTGTGCAAAGAATTGTCCAGTAGCTATTGGAGGAAGAGTTTAGACCAGTCAAGAACTCGATTGTGGGAGAAAGAAAATACATTTAGAATTTTTGAGCAGATGAGGTGTCTGTCTCTTGTTTCTTGAGTTGCTTTTGTAACTGAAATCCCTTTGAAGGACTGTGGAAATTATTCATGGCTATGAGAGAGGCAGTTTGTGCTTTTTGATAGCTTTATTTTTAATTTATGGTGAGACTAAAATCTTAGATGACCCCTACCCATTACATTTCATTCCTAGGGGTTTGCTTATTAACAAAAATATTTCATTTTTAGCTCAGGAGTAATTAAAAATCCTTAACTTCTATGCCAGATAGCTTGTTTAAGCATATTTAAACCACTGAGCCAGATTGTATTGGGTTGTCCAGCTGAATCTGTGCCACATCCCAAAATGGTGCTAAGTTTTGTTGATTTGGAGTATTGTACTGTCAAAGTTCAAAACGATCTTTGAAAAAGTTATGTGAGGCTTTAGATAGGAAAATAATAGAATCAAGAGCCTGAAAGGCCCAGGGCTTTATGCATGATTTTCCTTTTTCTAAAATAGAAACCGTGTACAATCTGAGAGAAGAGAACAGACAGCTGAGGAGAGCGCATCAGGACATGCACACACAGCTGCAAGATGTCAAGGTAAAACAGCAACAACAACAACCTAAAAACCCCAGCATTTGATTGATTTGTGTTTGCCTGCTTTACTTTGTAGTGACTTAAAAGTCGTTCACTACTTGACCTGCTTTACAATCCACACTGTTATTTTGGGCTTTTGTGGAAAGTGAACCTGCCCATTACTTCTTGTGCATTGTAAGCTAAAGAATGATCTGGAAATCTCAGCGTTTGCATTAGCACTGGAATGATTCTTTTGCCACGTGGTTGAATCTTAATAAGCTTTTTATTTGAAAAGGTTTATTAATAACTAAAGGTATTTTTCTTCCTGTTTTGATTTCCTTGTAAGTGATTAGGATTTTTGGGTAACACATTTTAGATTGTGGATTACCACCTTAACCATGGTCTTCCCTCTGCAAAGATTTTTGAACTTATCAAATGCTACAACAACAAACAAGCCAGCAAGTGAGCAGTGTTTGGGTGGCCATACCACTACCTGCCCAAGAGGAGTTTGTCCCAGAATGTCAAAACTCAACATGTAAAATTCTTTTTTGTGTAGCAACAGCATAAGAATTTACTCTCCGAGCATGAGCAACTTGTAGTGACTTTGGAAGACCACAAGAGTGCACTAGCTGCTGCACAGGTTAGAAGGGTAGCAGCCTCTCTGGGTTCTTTTTAAGTCTGCTTAACATTTCTGAATTCCTCTGTGCATGCAGTCTCTTAAAGGCCAGTCTTCGCTGAGTTCCTTAGGACAGAGCTTTCCTTATCCTGAAGATCATGCATGCTTTCAAAACTCAATCAAGAGAATATTAAGTAAAGCTTTGATTTTTTTTCCTTTTTTTTTTTCCTGCACTGGCAGTGTGGTTCATATGACTTTTTCTACCCTCCACCAACTCCTACATGCAGTAGTCTAATACTTGTCTAAGTCAGAGAATTCATCCCACATATGTGGTTTTTTCCACTATATAGACCTATGTAGACTCTTGCTATACTATCTGTAGGATTTTATATGCTAAGTACCTAAATAAATCATTGTAAAACTCTATATTTTACTCCTCCTTCCCTTGCTCCCGGCTTTACGCCTGCATACACTCCTTTTGGGCCTAGGCTTATGTGTTGTTAGGTCAAATTACAGGAAATAAGAAATCTCAGGTAAATAGAGAAGGAAAACCAGAGTCGTAAGTTTCATTTGTTCAAAGCCTACAGCAGTCCTCGCACAAGGCAGGCCCTCAGTAGATAATGTATTAAATGAACAAATACAGATGTTACAGAGCTTAGTGAAGTAATGTCACACTGACTGTTTTACAGCTTTATCATTGAAACAAATAGGAATGGCTAGTTTAGTCACTGTATATTCTTAATCACTGGTCTTCACTTTTCTTCTCTTGGAAGAATTAAAAGAAAAGAGCAAAGGAAAACCAACTATTTGTTCTTACCAGGAGACTGTGCATTATTTTTTGTCTTTATAAAATTTTTTAAAAGAATCATATGCCAGGCCCTGATCTGTTTCAGAGACTGTAACATCAGGGTCTGTAGGACCCCTTTTCAAGGCAGTCATTGATTATCCCCCTACAAAACTGTAGCTGTGTGGTAATTTTTTACATGTTTATCAATTAAATTAGCTTTAGAGGATATTATTACATTCAAAATCTTCTTTATAAAATTTCTGCCAAGCATTGTTACATGAGACTACTTTTCATACTGAAAAATATGACAGACCAATTTGAATACTCTACGTACTATAATAACAATAAATATTAAATTAAGCAACGACTTGAAAATTCAGAAAAATGTGAGTAAAGTAGTTCATTTAATGACCAAAACCAAATTCTGTTGTAAGCTCACTGAGGAATATTACTCACAAGATTTTGTAATAGAAAACAAGTTTTTAAATTTAATGTACATATATTTTTCTATTTCTTTGAATATCTTCTTGGTTCTTTTGGATGAGGTCGTCAAGTTTCTCCTGTTCTTTTACTCCCCAGTTGAAACTTTGCCCAGATCTGCTTAGAAAACAACTGCTATTTCAGGCATATACGTTTCTCATGTAAATCATCTTATGAGATTCTGTCTTGACAATCTGATTTTTAAATGTAATTAAGTGGGGAGAAACCAGGACCTGAGTGGAATTTGAGAGCTTAGAATTTGTCAGGGATTATCATAATAACTTTATATACAGAATTTTATTTAATATTCACAACCTACTGAGTTATATAATAACTGTATTTTTTTTTATAACTAAATAAGGTCAAAAGGAGTAGAGAAGCTGGCCCAATATCAGTGCCCAGAACCACCTTGAAGCTGGGATTTGTGGAGATTCTCTGTATTACAGTTATGTGGGCCTTGCCCCACACCTACTGAATACTGATTTCTAGGGTGGGCATCCAGGAGCCTGCATTTTTAACATGATCATTCCATAATTTAACATGATTCTTCATGCATGCTCATGTTTGAGGACCATAGTATTTCTCCCTTCAAAGGTTACGTACGTAGGAGGAGGAGAAAGAAGAAAGGGTAGAATATTTATCTTATTAAAAGCATCGCTGTATAGATGTCATTTTTTTCCCCTTTGACCTCCAAAGTCAGTTTGCAAATGTTTTGATAGGTTTCTGGCTAAGGGCCACTGTTAGCCATATGGCACACGTTTGTACAAATGATAAAGAAGCACGCCCCTGAGACACATTTAGCAGGCAGACTTCTCTTTGTGAATTAGAGAGGCAGGAAGCAGGTGGGTGAGTGCCGTGCAGGTGTGCAACTGTGGCCAAGGGAGCAAGACTCGCCAGCCTCCTCTCTGCTCTGCTGGGCACAGTGAAGGGGCACCCTGCCTGGGAAGTGTGTTCAGAAGAGAGCTCTGGGTTCTTTGTATGTGCTTATGGAAATGTGTGTTTACACAGATAGCACTTCTGTTTTAGGATAACAGTGCTGGTACATACGATAAGCTAAGTATAAGCAGTCTATTGGTTTTCTTAACATATTTATTTTTTCCATCTTTATAGCTTCTGGTATTTAAAGTATCACACACCACACACACACACCCACACCTACACACACACATCCTACCACATATACACACAGATAACACACACATAAGTATATTCTCGTCCTATACCTGCATTAGTGCCTTTGTTATTTTAGAAGAAAAGGATATTCAGAATCAAAGAATGAGAATAAAAACCAGCCTCCTTTATGCCTATGCTACTGTTTTCCAAAACTGCAGAGCACAATACAGGGAGCTTTTTGGAGAGGTAGGGACCTTATGTGACCACAGATTGACTGGGAAAGAGGATGGCCTGAGTGATTTTACATATATAATCAGTTACTTATTTGAAGCCTATGGTTCTTTCTTTTCTGCTGAAAAGTGTTACTCAGACCATACTGGTAAAAGATATCTGCACTTAGATTTATATAAATGTGGAATTTTAAAATAGATTTTAATGTCCTAAAACTGATTGCATAGCTGTCTTTTAATAATGATATTTATACTAGAGAGTTATTTATAAAAATTCTGACTTAGTTTAATGTAGCATGGAAAACTAACATCTGTCTTAGATATTTTTTCTCTGTTCCCTTTAACTCTAATTCTAATTTGCATGTGATTAAAAATGGTTGAGCATGTCCAAGTAAGTATAGCTAATGCATGGAAACAGTCTGCATATTTTTCCTCTCTTGCATTTAGGTATAATATTTTTATCTAGTCCTCCACTGAACCATCTATGAATGATATCCTTTTCCCTCCTCAAATTGTGCAATTTGCATCCAATTGTGCAATTTGTAATGCAGACTCAAGTTGCAGAATATAAACAACTGAAAGATACACTGAATAGGATTCCAAGCTTTCGAAAACCAGAACAAACAGAACAGCAAAATATCACCCAGGTGGCACATTCTCCACAAGGTGACAGCACAGCAAGAGACAAGTCGCCTGGAGAGCCTCGGGAGGTAAGAGTTGGGAACTGGCCTGTGGTCGAGTCATTTTCTCTGTCAAGCTGTTCTCAGGTGAACTGCTCTAAATATGGTCAGCTCTTCCTGCGGAACATTGATTCTCAAATTTTAGCAAATATCAAGAGTTCCCCATTAGGGCTGTTAAAACAGGAAGAGCTGTTTTTAGCCCACAGGTTGGGCTTCCCAGGTGGCTCAGCAGTAAAGAATCCACCTGCTAAAGCAGGAGACTCAGGTTCAATCCCTGGGTCGAGAAGATCTCCTAGAAGAGGAAATGGCAACCCACTCCAGTATTCTTGCCTGGAGAATCCCATGGACAGAGGAGCCTGGTGGGCTAGTCCATGGGGTCACAAAGAGTCAGACATGACTGAGCAACTGAACAACAAGCCTATAGGTTCAGCTAATTTGGGATGAAACCTGAGGATCTGCATTTCTGTTTCAGCTGGCCTGGTGATGTACACTTTGAGAACTGCTGTCCTGTTTTCTGACAAACACTAAACTAGTTTTATTTCTTCATATGGGTCTATTTGGTTGAAAGAAGCTATCATGTCTGAGTATTTTAAGGTTTTTTTTGGGGGGGATTGGGGTAGAGTAAGAAGGTTAAATGATTGTGAGGATATTATATGATAATCAGCCCACTCAAGTACTAAGTTGATAATATATTTGAACTTGATACTGTACTAGGTCATATAGCATATGTCAAAGTTTGTATTTTAAGACCTTCATGAAACTGCAAGAGAGTAAGGTCTAAAAACAGAATCCACTCTTTTGTATTCCCGTTCTTTATAAAATTAAGTCTTGTTGTTTAAGAATGTCTCCTAAGTGGAGCATCCCAAATGGTGTCACCCATGTGATTAATTCTTACCGAGTTGCTTTTGTAATCAGATCTTTCCCCTGACAAACACACTGTAAACAATGAGTGTTTGAGAAGGCTCCCCAGCTCGTCTTCTCATCATCTTATAGGAATAATTAAGTTGGTATAAGTGGACTTCACTTGAATCTTCAGTCTGAGCAAAGCATTCCTTCACGGACAGCTTCTGTGTCCTGGATACTTACTCTTTGTCTGGGTCTTACATTGCTCTGAACTTCAGAAAACACAGTCAGTGCCCTGGTGTGGGAACTGGTTCTATTCTCCATCCAAGTTCAACTGGATTGATCTTTTAATGACTCTGACTTTTTTTTAGTTTTTCTATCTATGAAATGGAGGTAATAGTTACTTGCCCTAACCTTTCTCACAGGGATGCTGTGGAGATAAATGACAGGTGTTTGAATGCACTTAGAATCCTTCAGAGAAATATTTCCTATAAAGCCAGCCAGCGTGCTTGCTAAGTTGCCTCAGTCATGTCTGACCCTTTGCAACCCCATGGACTGTACCCTGCCAGGCTCCTCTGTCCATGGGATTCTCCGGGCAAGAATACTGGAGTGGGTTGCCATTTCCTTCTCCAGGGGATCTTCCCAACCCAGGGATTGAACCTATATCTCTTGATTCTCCTGCATTGGCAGGCAGTTTCTTTACCACTCTAAAGCCAGTTCAGTTCAGTTGCTCAGTCATGTCCGACTCTTTGCGACCCCATGGACTGCAGCATGCCAGGCTTCCCTGTCCATCACCAACTCCCGGAGCTTACTCAAACTCATGTTCATTGAGTTGGTGATGCCCTCCAACCATCTCATCCTCTGTTGTCCCCTTCTTCTCCCGCCTTCAGTCTTTCCCAGCATCAGGGTCTTTTCCATTGAGTCAGTTCTTCACATCAGTTGGCCAAAGTATTGGAGTTTCAGCTTCAGCATCAGTCCTTCCAATGAATATTCAGGACTGATTTCCTTTAGGATGGACTGGTTGGATCTGGTTGCAGTCCAAGGGACTCTCAGGAGTCTTCTCCAACACCACAGTTTAAAAGCATCAATTCTTCGGCAGTCAGCTTTCTTTATAGTCCAACTCTCACATCCATACATGACTACTGGAAAAATCATAGCTTTGACTGGATGAACCTTTGTTGGCAAAGTAATATCTCTGCTTTTTAATATGCTGTCTAGCTTGGTCATAACTTTTCTTCCAAGGAGCAAGCGTCTTTTAATTTCATGGCTTCAGTCACCAACTGCAATGATTCTGAAGCCCCCAAAAATAAAGTCTGTCACTGTTTGCATTGTTTCCCCGTCTATTTCCCATGAAGTGATGGGACCAGATGCCATGATCTCAGTTTTCTGAATGTTGAGTTTTAAGCCAACTTTTTCACTCTCCTCTTTCACTTTCATCAAGAGGCTCTTTAGTTCTTTGCTTTCTGCCATAAGTGTGACGTCATCTGCACATCTGAGGTTATTGATATTTCTCCCAGCAATCTTGATTCCAGCTTGTGCTTCATCCAGTCCAGCATTTCTCATGATGCACTCTGCATATAAGTTAAATAAGCAGGGTGACAATATACAGCCTTGATGTACTCCTTTCCCAATTTGGAACCAGTCTGTTGTTCCATGTCCAGTTCTAACTGTTGCTTCTTGACCTTCTTACAGGTTTCTCAAGAGGCAGGTCAGGTGGTCTAGTATTCCCATCTCTTTAAGAATTTTCCATACTTTGTTGTGATCCACGTAGTCAAAGGCTTTGGCATAGTCAATAAAGCAGAAATAGATGTTTTTCTGGAACTTCGCGCTTTTTCGATGATCCAACAGATGTTGGCGATTTGATCTCTGGTTCTTCTGCATTTTCTAAAACCAGCTTCAACATCTGGAAGTTCACAGTTCCCATACTGGTGAAGCCTGGCTTGGAGAATTTTGAGCATTACTTTGCTAGCCTGACAGTAAAGCCAGGGTACTATCAATTCACACTTTCCAGGTATGCAAGAACTTGATAAGATGTGTACCTCCAGAAGCTGTCCTCAAGTGTCTGAGAAAAGACTTTTTCCCTTGGTTTATTTATTTATACAGTCCAGTTTCTCAGTTATGTTTCTGCTAATTTAAGAAGAGAGCTTCACATTTATTTCAATTATGGGACAGTCTGACCAAACAAAATATTTTTCCTGATAAAGAAAAATCAGGAGGATTTGGCAGGAGGAAGAGCAGTGACACATTTTCCTATTGATGTTGTGTTTACTTCATTCTGCCCCTTTTTTCTAAGAAATGAAGACCATATAGAAATCTCTGACGCTTTCAGAGAAAACTGATTTAAGTTCACCAATTTTAGAAGAGGAGTTCTCTGTAGAAAAAAACCTATCTTTTTTTTTTCTTCAGAGTTTTCTGTATTAATAATATAAAATATTCACAGACTTTCTCTGGTGTACAAAGAAATATTACTTTTAATACATTAAAATGTTTTATTGTACCTGATTTAATGGACACTATTTTACATGGATGTCCATTAGTAATGGCATTCTTTTTTTATATTAGGTAACAAAAATCAAAGCTAACTCATCCTCAATTTGATCTTATCCTTTTCTTTTCAAATAATTATTGAAGACAAAATTTACATCAAAGAAAATTGCATAAGTATTCAATCACTTGAAGTATGAGGATTTTGCCTTTTTATTCTGAGAGAACAGGAGTTAGACTGCTTTTGAGGGCAGAGTCTACTGAGATGTGGTCACTTACAGGCTTTACTTTTAGGTTACTTATGGTATGCTTTCCGTGATGAAATTTTGCTTGTGTTATCTCTATTTTATAGGTGAGATTACACAGTGAGAAGAGTTAAGTGACTCCATTGCAGCCATACTTTTCAGTCAGGACTCTATATTTCTAGACTCCAGGATTTTGCTTATGTTGTAACCCTGTATGGTAATAAAGAAATTCTGTCACTACTTTCAAACTAGAGGAGTGTCATTTCCAGTGATGTGCTTGACCTAGGTGTCTCGAAATAGTGAAGTGTGGCAGAACCATGAAGCAGCCCCTGGAAGAACAGAGGAAACAAAACCTTACCCTTCCACCCAGAAGGAGGCAGAACTTAAGGCTCCCGCAGAACTGACCCATCAAGAAGCAGGACCCAAGGAGCCGGAGGAGCGACAGGTGGAGGAGGAGCACAGGCGGGCCCTGGAGGAGGAGGCCATGGAGCAGGTTGGGCGGCCTGAGCACCTCGAGGAGGAGCACGACCCATCACCCGAGGAGCAGGATCGGGAGTGGACGGAACACCGTGAACGGAAGGAAGCCAGACTTGCCGCAGGGGAGGTTCACGCTGAGGTATGAGGTTGCCCAACCAGTCGGCTGGGGTAGAGGTTGTGGCTTTGTTTCTACATAATGTTGACCTATGAACAGGGAGAGTTTGAGCCTTGCAGGGCCACTTCTGTAAGGATTTTTCTAGTAAACACTAGAAAATCCGTGTTTGGTTGAATCTGAACATGGGAAACTGAGACAGAAGGGCCCCCACAGGGAGGCTGTGGAGGATCCGTACATACAGAGGGCTGACTAAAAGTTATATGAAGATTCTCACTGTGCTGCGGGTCCATGCCCCTAACCCCTACATTGTTCAAGGGTCAACTGCATCAAGGGAAAAGCCCATGTGTAACAATCTCTAAAATAAAATGGGGGTGATTTCACTAAATCTTCCATGTACTTATTTAAATGTTCTGTTGTGACATTAGTAGCACAGCTGCCTTACTCCAGAAAGGTGACTGGGGAAAAGAGAAGGTGCTGTAGGTGTTTATTTGTCAAGAATGCACAGTAGGGTGGGGGTAGGAGGGAGGCTCAACAGGGAGGGGATATGTGTATATTAAAACTGACTCATGTTGTTGTACAGCAGAAATCAAAACATTGTAAAGCAATTATCCTCCAATTAAAGTTTTTTAAAAAAGGAAGAGAAAAGAGTGCACAGTAAGGGAGGCTTGGGCACATCCCTTTAACAGACTAGGAAACTAGATGGTCACCTCATCCTGCACTTTCTCAGTCTGTGCTCAAGGCCCATGGGCATCTTGATGCCAAGAAGTGACTCATTTTCTGTGATCAAGGGTGCTTGTCTCCCTGTTCACTTACTGTTAAATCCTGTGTTGGCTTTCACATATTCAAATTCAGGGTGGTTAGTAAGGCATCAAAAGCTGAGGGTTTGCCACTGGGTGAGTGTGTTTAACCAGTGTCTGCTCAAGCTAAGCATTCCCCTCTGCAAATGAGCACTGCCCTCTCACTCCACTCCCCTTTCACTCCATTCCCCTCTCACTCCACTGAGCGCTCCCTTCTCCATATGAGCACTCCCCTCTCACTCCACACCCCTCTTACTCCACTGAGCACACCCCTCTCACATAAGTAAGACTCATGAAAACATTATTATTATAAATGATACTTTAAAAGAACTGAGAGCAACACTGAAGCAGCCAGATATTTTTATTACACAGCCTCTAAGGTAATACTGACAACAATCTACCTGGCTCTTACATGAATGCTGATCATCCTTTATTTACATCTCTGAAGCTCTGTTTGCTCTCAAACTTTTCAAGACTTCAAGCTGCTAGAGGATTGGCTGAGCAGGTGTAAAGGCACCTGTAGGTTTACTCTTAGACTGTTGCACACTTAGTGTGAAGAAGCCTCTCCCAGTCTTGCATCCATAAGCTTTCCTCCAAGATAATTCCCTACTAGGTTTAATTTCCCTTAACCACGCACCCTCTTTCCTTTGGTGAGAATTGTACGTGCTTGTATTAGTTGGGGGATGGAGGAGAGAGTGGTAGATTGCTTAATGGAAGCAGACTTTAAGAATTCCTGGATCAGATTTTCCTTTAATCTGAAAATCCTCTCCTCATCCATTTTTTATTTCTTTGAAGGAAAGTGATTCTGCCTCTCCACCCTAACCTGAAATTTGACCTTTTTTGGCTCTGCTTAGCCTGAGATTGGTGTATGCTTTGCTGGAATTAATTAGCTTCCCAAAGTCTGCAGGTCTTCATGGAAAAGCCTTAGCCTCAACTTCAGCTCAGACATTGCCCCAATTAGTCTGAGGTTATTAAGTGCCCACTTATACCAAAGTCTTTTGAGCGTACATTTAATTAAAGCTGAAACATTTCTTCTGTTGTGTCCTTTTCCATTTGAGAGGGAGAACATTAAAAATATCTGCATTAATGCCAACAGCAGGGGAAGGTCAAAGGAAGCCAAGCTTCTTCTTGCTAAAAGAAGCCAAGGGTGATTCAGAGAGAGTAGGGAACTAGCAGTGGAGTCCGGCAGTGGGTGGTGTTGGACCTAACATACAAGACAGTTGATCTGACAGAGAGGTATTAATAAACCAGCCCTGCCTTCTGCCCGTGTCATGAGAAATGGGTGAAGGGCAGACCCAGGGCACCCGACTGCTCTTGCTCACTGTTCCCCAGGTGCATCCTTCAGCCAAGCCAGTCACCAGACTCCAGTCGCCGTATGAGGAGCAGCTGGAACAGCAGAGGCTGGCGGCGCAGCGGGCGGAGGAGGCCCAGCGGCTGAGGGAGGAGCAGGAGGCCCTGCACCAGCAGCGGCTGCAGGGACACTTGCTGCGGCAGCACCAGCAGCAGCAGCTCCTCGCCAGGGAGACAGCCCGACAGCGGCAGGATGGGCTCCAGGAGGGCCGGCTGCAGCGCCCTGAGCAGCCACGGTAGCCTTCTGACCAACCTGGATAGCTTGGCCTCCAGTGTCCACAGGCAGATTAAAGACAGCTCCTCGTAGTCCTTCCCTGTGAACTGGAGGGGCTCCTCTTGCTCATGGGAGCTGAGGCTGAACTGAAAATCAAATTCTAAATATTTAACTTCCAAAATAATCAACATTTTTTTTTTCTGCCTGAAAGTAACAGTTTACATCTCCAATTAACCTGTCAGGTGTTGTGCTAGCTTCATTTTAGTTTTTGAAAAGCATTTTATCTTTTATAAGGTATCCTTTGAAAGTGTACCTGGAATCCTTATTAAACCTAATTGGATACATTTAGGAAATATATTTATGGCTTTTAAAAGAATTTTGAAAAATTCATTGGTAACTCTCTTTAAAGATAAATGTCTTATGTCAAACTGTTCTACTAGTGTCCCGGAGTTGATGACTGTTTGTTTCCTTGCAGGCAGCAAGCTCGTTACGATGCTGTGGATAATGATATCGTTCAGGGAGCGGAGGACCAGGGCATCCAGGAAGAGGAAGGAGGTGGTGAGCCTCTTAGATGATGAATGTTTTAATAAAACTGCTGGGTAATATATAATGTCAACTCAGAGACATATGCATACCTGTGTACAGGTTTCTCCTGCTCTCTGAGAGTGTTCCTTTGAAACTGTTTGTAAGCTGAAATGGTGTAGATCGAAGAAACAATTACCATAGGACACATCTTGCTAACGGATACACAAAATAAATTGAGATAAAGCACAGATGCTCACCAGCACATTCAGAGCTCTGGGGGTGTGAGGTTGAGATGCTGAATGTAGGTCCTGGAAAGGAGGTGGGTGGTGCCATTCTTGCTTCTCTGCTCAGGTGTGTGCTGCCTCCATACCTGCTTTCTCTCTCTACAAATGAAACACTAAATGGCTATTTTTGCTTTCACCTATTTTCATAAAATTGAACATCCTCTTCCGATTTCTTTCAGTTAGCCAAAACAGGTACTAATGTAGATCTTTCATAAAAGCGAAATGGCATAAAACAAACTTTCAAAAAGTGGAGGGTACCTATATGTACAGAGATTTGTGCACCATATGTCTTTTGTTGTCATTGATATGTTTTCCTTTATCCTCCCAAAAAGTTCACATTGATGGCCTGAATCAACCCAAGATAATCTGTTTGCTCTCTGCCATTTTAAAGTAGAGAGGAAATAGTGCTTTACTCTTCTTACATGGAAGGCTTGCTTGCATGCTCTGTCGTGTCTGACTCTGCAACTCCATGACGTGTAGCCCACCAGGCTCCTCTGTCCATGGGATTCTCAAGGCAAGAATGCTGGAGTGGGTTGCCATTTCCTACTCCAGGGGATCTTCCCACACAGGGTTCAAACTCTCATCTTCTGTGTCTCCTGCATTGGCAAGCAGATTGTTTAGCTGAGCCAGATTGTTTACCGCTGTGCCGCCACCTGGGAAACCCCTAAACTTCTTGTACGTTAATACTTATTTTTATTTCTAGCACATTGTCGTAGGAATATTAGGCTTTAGGAAACCTCTACATTTTCTTCTTACCTTGGAGACATATAGATTATTACCTTGAAAGTTTTTCAAATTAAGTCACTAGTAGCTTTCATTCGTGGTACACATCTATATGTCACTGAACAAATACTGCCTACTGTGATAGCAGAACTAGAGAATAACCGTCTCTCTGGCAACGCTAACACTTAGCTGTGTATCCTTTCCTTAAAGAATCTAATGGAAGGTGATTACCGAACTCCCTCTATAGCCTATTCTGATATTTTATAGCTCTGATAGTCAAGAAATTGTTTTCCTTATGTGCCCCCATGCAACACTTGAAGCTTTTTTGTTCCGTTATCAGTAAAGACTAGAGAACCATTTGTTCTCCCTTTTATTTAATGGATCCCTTGGTGCACTTGAAACATAATAGTAAGTTACCTGTATCTTTATTTTCTACAGGCTAAATACTCTCCATGTATTTAACCTTTCCTCTGATATCTGTGTGTGTGTTCTTGTCTAAATTCTCTGTATTGAAATATTTTTTTCAAAAAGTAACAAGTAAATGTGTGAGTATAAATATGTGATGTTTGTGGTATCATCACTACCACCTCAGAGAACACAAGATGGGCTGAATTTGTTTTTGAGCTTCACAAATGGGGTTACCATTTCTTTCATTTCCTGAAATAGCATCCGTTTCTTCTTTTGGTACCTTGCTATTTTCTCTGACATTACCAAAATTTTGTCAATAATTTTAGTGATGTTCAATTGACTGGGCTTTATTTTATGGAGAAAGTTTCTATCATTGTTTTTGGCATAATGGGGTAAAATTCAGCTTCTGTTGTAAACATGTGTTTTAGAGAGTTAGAATATGTCAGTTATCCACATTGTCTCTGTAGATATAGGGACTGGGAAAAAGATAACTTTCAGAAAAGCTGAGACGTGTACTTTATGTTGAGCTAACCTAAAAGAAGAGAGTGAGTGATGTGGTCTGTAGGAAAGCCCACCAGGAGCTTGGCTTGGCTTGGCTTTAAAAGGGAAGAATCCTGTCTGGTTCACTGGGGCTGATAAGGGTTCCTTTGATTTGCTAGCCTATGAGAGAGATAACCAGCACCAAGACGAGGCAGAAGAAGACCCAGAGAATGGACATGAGCTGCAAGAACAAGGGCCCCATGAAGCTGACCCAGAATCCGAGGGAGATGTAAGTGTCCTCTCATCCGGTCATGACCCTTGGGAACTCACAAGGCAGAAAGGAAATATAAAGGTTTACCTGACTCTGTAACTCCAGCTCCACGTGGTTTACATAATTATATGGTAACTGTTAACTGTCAACCATGGGGTGTTTGTGTGATGAGAATGGGTTAAAGGTTGCTCAGGGAAAACATCCAGGGAGTTGCCCTCTGGGGACTTTAGTAAAATTAAAATAGAAGAGCAAAAAGAGGCACTGTAGTATGTAGTAATTCTGAAAGATGAAAAAGAAAACACAACAAAGCAAATGTGGGAATTAGAGAAGCCAAGAAAGGAGGTCAGCCACCATGGAGCATGCTGAGCAGTCTGCTCGGTTGTGAATGTGTGTCCTGCGACTGTGTAATCTCTCAGCGGTCCGGTGACTATTTCAGTAAACACACAGCTAAGAATGTGAGGTTTGAGAAATGAAAAACATTTCCCAGATACCATATTGCCATAGAAAAATTAGAGTATTAACAAGTAGAGATATAATAACCACAGCTATTCTTTTCATTTACGCAAGAAAGGACCAAGTCTCCCAGTTCAGTTGGGTGGTATGGGACCTTGACCTTGCCTGTAAGTGTGTCTTTGCACTTATGCGTAGATGATTTTGACAACTTACTGTAGCTCTCCTGTCATCTTTTGCTAGCAAATCAACCACCACATTTATAGAATGTGGTCCTCTGGGCCCTGCTGTCCTCTGGGCCCTGTTTATGTTGGTCCAATGGACTGAGAGGAGGAGGATTGATACTCTTTCTTGATAAGCACTGACAAAGTCTTCCCGAGCTGCTTGAAGCAACCTCGATGGAAATGGCTTTCCCCTATAACTTGCACAGAGAGGTGGTAGGATATATCTACCCACTAGCTCCTCAATCAGCAGTTCTCAAAGTATGCTCCAGGGAACCCTAGCCCTGAAATATTGTCAGGAAAGGATAAGAGCTATAGATAACAGGAGAGTATGAGAGAGCCAGAGGATGTGTAGGAGCAAGAGAGTGTCCACGAGAGAGCAAGAGAGCGAGCATGCAAGAGCCTGAGAGCGATGGAGGGCACAGGGGAAGGGTGGGTATTCCAGTTCCTGACTTTTGGGAAATGCTGTCTGTCTTGATTGGCTACCTGACTGCATAATCCTTCACTCTCCTTTCATCGGTTGATTTGCTCTAGATAACACGTTGGGAAATGTTGGCCTTTCTACTGTGCCTTCCCTTAATTAGAAATTATTAGCCTGCTTGTCTCTCTGTCTCACCTGTTTTATTTTATTTTTTTTAATTAGGAACATTTTTGTCCAGCTTCACTGAGGTTTAATGAATCATCCTTTTTTTTTTTTTAATATCTAACAACTGTGCCTATTAAACCTTTTTTTTACTTGGCTAGAGTTAGAGCTAATCTGTATATTTTTATAAACTTTTGCAAAGGACATTCAGTACTTTTTGCCCTGAATAAAACATGTTATATTTCCCCTATATTTCCACACAGTTTATTGATAACACACAAAAGGAAATCCATATGACAAGATTGTGGAGTAACTGGAGTTTAGTGTGAAGGTTATGATTTGTCACTCTGTATCCCCAAGAAAAGTGTCACTTTGTTCTTGAACAAAGTATTTAGCCAGGGAGGTACAGATAATACATCAGCTGAGACTGCAGTGAGCTCTTGAACATGTTCAAGGCTCTGAAGTGAATTGAAGTAGAATTTTGTGGTCTGGAGACTAAATCTCACTCAGGCTTCCCTGTCTCTGGGAAGCATTTGCTGCTTCAGTGAAGTGTCCTGTTGATGACCCCAGTGTGATCAGAGACGCTCCTAGAAGCATCATCATTTCCGCCCAGCTCACACTCTAAAAATCTGAATCTTTATGAGGGTGTATATGATTTTGAAAGGTGCTTTGTGATCATAAGTGGGACATCCAGATAATTCTAAAGTTGATAATATGAAGGGCATTTGTTGAACACAATAACCGAGAACTACTTGAGAGGTAGGATGGGTTGGGGGAGGTATTTTTCAAAATATTTATATCACCAGAAGTTAAGCCCATTCCCTCTTATTTTGTGTCTTATCAGTGCAGCATCTCTTAGCTTCACATCTCTTAGCTTCTTAGATCCACACTAGAATGTGATGGCCTGCTCTTGAATTAGCCTCCTCTTGTCTCCTCACAGGCCCTCTTCTTGGGTCCCTGCTGGTGTGGGCTTCCTCTCTCCTCAACTGCTTTTCACCCGCTTACATCAGCTGGTTTGCAAAGAATAACTGGTCTGTAAAAATTGACGAACTGGTGAAAGCAGTTACCATTTGCCTATCTAAATCTCTAATTTTAATGATTCATCCTATTTGGTAAAGGCTTTCACTAACTGTTTTTCTTGTCATCTAGTTATGCTCATATTACTTATGGCATTGGAGCTTTGAGAACTGTGTTGGAATCACTTGCAGGAAAGAAGTGAACTTTGAACTTCTTTCTGATGCATCCGTCTCTGACAAAGCAGAGGCTTTATCTTTGGACAGCAGGATGGGTATCTGTGAGTCTTGGTAAGGACAGACCTGAGCAGTCTGGTAAAGGACAATTTAATTCTCTGTCAGCCTGTGGCCTTTCAAATGAAATTAAACTTGATCCTGGATTTTGAAGTGGTGCTTGCTTTTCATTAAAATTTTACAGAGGGCAGCTGTAGAGGATATAAACCCAGCAGATGACCCTAATAATCAAGGCGAGGATGAATTTGAAGAAGCTGGGCAAGTGAGGGAAGAAAACTTGCCAGATGAAAATGAAGAGCAAAAACAAAGTCACCAAAAGCAACAGAATGCAGAAATGGAGGAACATTTGGTGGTAAGTGGGTGCCATGATGGAGGGTGGTTTTAACCTGGGGATTTTATTATTTTTTTAATTAATTAATTTATTTTATTTGGAGGTGAATTACTTTACAATATTGTGGTAGTTTTTGCCATACATCAACATAAACCAGCCAAGGCTGTACATGTGTTCCGCCATCCTGAACCCACTCCCTCCCGACGTCCCTCCCCACCCTATCCCTCTGGGTTGTCCCAGAGCACTGGCTTTGAGTGCCCTGCTTCATGCATCAAACTTGCACTGATCATCTATTTTACATATGGTAATATACATGTTTCAATACTATTTCCTCAAATCATCCCATCCTTGCCTTTTGCCACAGAATCCAAAAGTCTGTTCTTTACATCTATGTCTCTTTTGCTGTCTTACATATAGGGTCGTTGTTACCATCTTTCTAAATTCCATACATGTGCGTTAATACACTTTTTGGTGTTTTTCTTTCTGACTTACTTCACTCTGTATCATAGGCTCCAGTTTCATCCACCTCATTAGAACTGACTCAAATGTGTTCTTTTTAACAGCTGAGTAATATTCCATCATGTATATGTAGCACAACTTTCTTATCCATTCGTCTGCCAATGGACATCTAGGTTGCTTCATGTCCTAGCTATTGCAAACTGTGCTGCAGTGAACATTGGGGTACATGTGTCTCTTTCAGTTCTGCTTTCCTCGGTGTGTATGCCCAGCAGTGGGATTGCTGGGTTGTATTAACCTGGGGATTTTATAAATGCCTAAAGTGAAAGTGTTAGTCTCTCAGTCATGTCTGAACCTTTGCGACCCCATGGACTATAGCCCACCAGGCTCCTCTGTCCATGGGATTCTCCAGGCAAGAATACTGGAGTGGGTTGCCAATCCCTTCTCCAGAGGATCTTCTCAACCCCGTGATCAAACCCAAGTCTCCTGCATTGTAGGCTGATTCTTTACCATCTGAGCCACCAGGGAAGCCCTATAAATGCCAGGTTTTATGTAAAAGGTTTTAGTTATGACCTGTGTGGACAGGAAGTTTACCTCACATGCAATGTGTGCACTCAGAAGGAGTGGGTCATGGGCTTCCTGGGCTTTGTTGGGAGTGATTAGTCATCATTTCCTGCCCACTGAGGCATTGAAATGCACTGTTCATGGTGGCCTGTCTGTTCTTTGTCCCAGACGACTGGAAAATGCATCTCCAGTGTTCAGTAACCTGAACCTCTGCTTTTGTTTCAACAGATGGCAGGAAACCCAGACCAGCAGGAGGACAACGTGGATGAGCAGTACCAGGAAGAAGGGGAAGAGGAGGTAGGAAGGGGGAGGGCAGGAGGCCAGACTGCTTGGGGTCTCACACTCACCTGAAAAAACCTCTCCGAATGGGCTTTCATAGAAAGGTTTAGAGAGCCGTAGGCTAGATAAGGAAGGATGGTTTCGAGGAGAAATGGACCATAGCCGTGGAGACATTTGTTTGGAAGATAATAAAAACAGGATGATAGAATTCTCTTCTCTTGTTTTCCCTAGAAATTTTGAATTAAGAAGACACTTGACCTTCCAGGAATGGCATACCTAGGTTTATGTGATCTTTGTAAAAATATTTTCTCCTGTCTCTTTCCCTCACAAGAAAGAAGAACAAAGCTCTGCCCCTTGAGAGTCTGGACAAACCTCAGAGACTTTCTCTGTAGACATGGCCACTGCTCCTGCCTCATAGCAACACCCCATGGTATCTAGCAGAACACACTTAACACCCTCCAGACATGTAAAACATTTTCACTTTTAGCCTCTTCCCTTCTAAAAATTTAGTATCTTAAATTTAACAAAGAAGAAAAGGAAAAATAGGTAAGGAGCTCAGTTGAGTAAAATGCATTTGGGTAGAATTTCTTAGCATTTCATTTTAGTTAACTTTTTATTGCAAACCCCTCGCATATTACTGTAAATTAGCTTCGTGGAGCATCTACCATGTGTAGTTGTGTGTAGTGTGTAGTGTTGTGTGTAGTGCCACAATTGTGTAGTTGATTGATTAATGCTGTTGGTTGAGCTGGTTAGTCTCAGAAGGGTACTGTATGGACCACTGGAGCTCAGAACACAGGAATATGAAATGGATGAGGCCCAGGCCCCAGGCTCCGTGTCTCTCTGGACCAGAAAATGGTCTAGCAAATTAAAGCCCTAGTTCAGAGGCGCTTCTCAACCAGGCCTTTGCAAATGTGTGACTCTGGCCCTACGGGGAGCGGCAGGAGAGGATGGACAAGTGGCAGCCTGAACCTACCTGAGAGCCTGCTAAGAGGCCCGTGTTCTGCTTCATGGGCAGGGCTCCCTCGGCTAAGGCTGCTGCCTCGTCTGGTTGCATTTGTCAGCTTTTCAGAGCTGATGCTGAAGTTTGTCTTTATACCAGGAAAACAGAGAAGAACATCGTTCTTTGCAGACATTGGCAACATATACCTGTAGTTTTACATGCAATCTACCTGCCTTGATCCTCTTATTCTCTTTCCTTTTTCTCATCCTGCTGTTCATCCTGCTCAAACCCCTGAGCCATATCATCAGAAGAGAGTGTTAGAGAACCTGGCAGCCTTGAATATGAAGACATATGGCAAGAGAAAGATATTCATCTGGACCTCTCTTGTAACAGGATGTCTGGACTAATATTACTTGTTTCATTATGTCCGCTGTCAGGGATCTTTTAGGGATTAAAAGAGAAGAGGCTCACCTTGGCTTCTTTTTAAAAATTCAGAAGGGTAAACATAAAATTTTAATCAGTATTTACTGATTAATTTTCTTTTTTTTTACTTCTGTATTCTATCAGTTAATGTGGGATCCAAGAGGGATCAAAGATAGAAAAGAAAGGCAGAGAGGTGGGAGGGAAGGAGGATGGTGACAGGCAGAGGCCCCCCCAGTGCCCAGCCCAGAACTCCGAGCTCGGCACCTCTGTCCCCACTCTCTGACCCTGGCAGACTCAGGTCATCACACCTTTTCCTTTAGTGTGGCTACCATGTGAGCTCTCAGCAGAAGCCCAGCCTGCCTCTCCTTCCCTGGGTACCTTTCCCCTCTGCCCTCTAAGTGTCCTTTGTTCAGGCTGTATTTTATTTTTTTGGCAGTTCCTGAGGTGCTTAGTTATTGGATTTTCCCACCTCTTTCCACTGTTCTCAGTTCTTCCCTTGCTGAGGGAGAATTTCCATATACCAGTCAAGACCTAGTAATAGAGACGAAGTTCTCAGCGGAGTGCAGCAAAATGAGAAAAACAAAGAGGGTTGCTGTATGTGAGAATGCATAGCCTGTTGTCTATGAGTGCCGTGTATGGGAGCACTCAGAACTGTAAAATGCAGGGTCATGTGCATCGTTCTTCTCTTCCTTAAGCCTCAGAGGCTTCCAGCTGACCCCTGAGATGTAAGGCCCATTGCCACCATTGGCTCCCCTCCCTTCCAGTCCACCATCAACCTGCCTTCTTGTCACATTTGCCTTTAGGGAGGAATTGCATCTTGCCAGGTTGTACCTGTTCAGAGGCACAGCCCATCAGACTTGTGACTTGAACTTTGAGGGTACAGAAACCCAAAACAAGTGTGATGTTAGGAAATCTGCCCTCTCCCTGCTTTCTTTTATCGTAGTGCAACAGTGTTTTCCTTCTAAGATCTAAAAACGACTGTTAACAAGCATTGATTGTTTTTGCTTTGGGATCCTTAGAAAGACATTCCTATGATAAGACATTCCTATGAAAAGCCATCCGTGTGTTGCATACTTTACAGATTTTTTTAATCTCCTTATGAGCAAATGAGACAAACTGTGACATTGCCAAAAAGTGCTGTGTGTACTTTAAAATGATTTAAATGTTTAAAAATATAGAGAGCTTAAATGACTACTGTGAAAAACCCAAGTGCTCTGTTTCCCCAATCTGAGTAAAACCAGATTGAACACTCACATAAGAACAGGTACAGGGTTTCCTGGCTGCCTTTTAGTGGCATGTTGGCCTGGGAATCACCACATCAAGAAACTGTCCAGATGGCAGAAACTCTATTAAACATTAGCCGGCAAGCAGCGGTGTCCATCACAGATTGAAGCTCTTTCCGTGATCATGTCCCATCCATCTCTCTGGATTTTAGGCTTCTTGGTTACTTAAGGGCATCCTTCTAGTTCCTGGCTCACCTCGTAAGATCTTTGATGCATCAGAGAAAGGCGTGAATACATATGGGGACTGGGTAGCTAGCCAAGTCCATTCAGATTCAAGAGATCTGT
The DNA here is from genome assembly GCF_000754665.1 of Bison bison bison. Taxonomy (NCBI): domain Eukaryota; kingdom Metazoa; phylum Chordata; class Mammalia; order Artiodactyla; family Bovidae; genus Bison; species Bison bison. Next base: position 1,966,585 of record NW_011494612.1, on the reverse strand, counting down.
TTTGTTTTGTTTTTGCTATTTATTAGACTTTGCCACATCACATAGGGACTTTTTCTAAAATGCCTAAATCATTAGATCTTAGTAATGAGTAATTTGAGTTACTTTGTCAACAAAGGTCTGTCTAGTCAAGGCTATGGTTTTTCCAGTGGTCATGTATGGATGTGAGAGTTGAACTATAAAGAAAGCTGAGCACCAAAGAATTGATGCTTTTGAACTGTGGTGTTGGAGAAGACTCTTGAGAATCCCTTGGACTGCAAGGAGATCCAACCAGTCCATCCTAAAGGAGATCAGTCCTGGGTGTTCATTGGTAGGACTGATGTTGAAGCTGAAACTCCAGTACTTTGGCCATCTGATGTGAAGAGCTGACTCATTTGAAAAGACCCTGATGCTGGGAAAGATTGAGGGCAGGAGAAGGGGACGACAGAGGATGAGATGGCTCGATGGCATCACCTACTCAATGGACATGGGTTTGAGTGGACTCCGGGAGTTGGTGATGGCCAGGAGGCCTGGTGTTTTGCAGTTCATGGGGTCGTAAAGAGTCGGACACAACTGAGTGACTGAACTGAACTGAACTGAATGAGTAATAAGCAATGGTTCAGGGAGATATTTAAGAAAATGTTTCCATCAGGTTTAGCAGGATAATAAAGAGGGTCAAGTGTGGAAGACATAACTGGCATGTCCACATTGTAAAAAAGTAACATTTGGCAGTTATTAGTCTAAACATATTTTAAAATGACAAACTCCATATCATTTTGTCCCATTTCAGTAATGCCTTTAAGATGAGTTTAAATTACTCTTGCCCCCAAATGTAAAGAATATATTACTAGAATATTAGAAAAGGTATATTCATAAATTTGAAAAATTATAAAATTTTCATTTGTGCAATACCTAAATTAAAGAGTAATTTAAATCAATGGTTTCCACCTCAGTTTATATTGTCAGTTGATCCACAACCTAAATTTTCTACAGTAGGTTCCAAGAGAGGCAAGAACTCATGAAACAGTATTTATCTCTCTAGCCAGAGACATTCATTGTCACTCAAGTGGCTCTCAGGCTTTGCTGTGGATAAGAATCCCCTTGGAAAGTGTGTAAAACATACAGATCCCTGGATCAGACCTTACTCTTGGAGCTTCTGTTCCTGTGTGGGACCTAGGAATCGGAGTTTTTCCACAAGCTTGCAGGAATGCTGATGTTTCAGGAATACACTGTTTAAAGAAGTCTGAACCTCTTAAGACTTCTTTGCAAAATGATGTATGTCTAGGTGCCTACTTACTAAAGACTTTCTCATCAAAGTCTTAAAGCGGTCCTTGACCCCCACCATACCACACACACAAACAGAAAATTAAAAATCACTGATTTTTATCTAACCCCTTTCTTTGACAGATAAGAAATTTGAACTTCAAAGAGGTTACATAAATTTTCAGAGGTCACACAGCTTGTTATTGTTAGAACCATGATTAGACCCTACCCAGGTCTGCTTTTAAAAGCTATCATAATTAAGTATACCAAGCATAGTAACTGGGCTTCCCAGGTAGCTCAGTGGTAAAGAATCTGCCCGCCAGTGCAGGAGACGCCACAGACATGCCTTCGATTCCTGGGTTGGGAAGATCTGTAGAAGGAAATGGCAACCCACTCCAGTATTATTGCCTGGAAAATTCCATGGACAGTGGAGCCTGACGGGCTCCAGTCCGTGGGGTCACAAAGAGTAGGACACGACTGAGCATGCACACATATGCACATTACATTAAAGCATAGTAACTAACTAGTTGATACAGGCAAGTTTTTCTTTTTAGAAATTAGTGTATACAGAAGGAATGATGGAATTAGAAAGTCACCATTTTGTAACCCCTAATTAAAACAGTTGATTTAGGAGCAGTCATCAGTGGATGACATCACCAGATTAATGGAGGTCAGGGGATTTTACCATGGAGGGATCAGGCTGTAGCTGTCTGAGCTCACTGACCAACTTTAGCTTCACTAAAAGTAGAGCAGACAGTATATGCTTCCTGATGTAATGGAAATATGAAGTCTACAGCATCATCTCTGAAAAATCTTTACTTTGCAAATTGAATCTGAATTCATTCAAGCCTTTAAGCTAACTAACTTCCTTTTGTAAGAAATGTGGAGGCTAAAGAAATAACTGACACCTCAAAGAAGCAAAGAAATCCAGAGTCTGGGTCATTTTACTGGACAATAATATAGCATTAAGGAAAAAAGAAGGAAGTGGAATTGGTGTTGGATATGACTTTTGTTTAGATTAGGACAAGCCAGATGTAAATAGACATATTTAAGACAATTGAGAAAATGTAAGTAAGGACTAGACATTAGATGATGCCATGGAATTATTTATTAGATGTGATAATGGCATTATGGTTATATAAGAAAAGTGCAATGTGTCTAGAGATGGGTAGGGCTGAAATTACATGATATCTAGAATTTTTAAGAATAATTCATCAGAAAATAAAGTGATAGGTGATGCAGGCATGGCAACATTGAGATGACCTTTGAGCCTTGGTGATGGCTATTAGGGAGTTTATTGAATCATTGTTTTTCTGTGTGCTTGAAACTTTTCATAGTAAAAACAAATGACCTTATTGTTTATACAGCTTGGAGAGTTGCAGAGCCAAGGATTTAATCTAGCTCTCTCTGACTCCATGGTCTGTATTGGGTTGGCAGGCTACAGGCCTGGGTCTATTTTATAAGTGAAGCCTTACTGGAACAAAAGCCATGCCTTTTTGTGTACATGTCGTCTAAGGCCACTGCTGCGCTAGACTTGGGTAATTGCTACAGAGACTTGATGGCCAAGAAAGCCTGGATATTTACTATCTGGCCCTTTATAGCAAACATGTGCTAACCCTGATTTATTCTTTTCACTGTACCACAGTCTCAAGGCAGTTCCCTCCCAGCCCCAACTACAGTATTTACTGTTCACTAGTGTATTTTCATTATAAAGGCCATATAAGACATGTCTTTTCACTGAAATCAACTGGGACACTTTAGCAATTTTCAATTAGTGAGACCTTAGTACAGTCGGCAGTAAGTGCTTCACTGTTTCCACTGTAATGTCCTGGGGAGTGTTGTCATTCCGTGACTAAGGGCCGAAGAGATGTCATTGGCCACTGCTACAGCCTACGGTGAGGCAGAAGTGTCTTCTTTATAGCTCGCTCTACCAGGACACGTAAATACAAAATATCCTCTATATCTGTCCCCGCAATGTATTTATTTGATTCCAGTGTGGTATAGGGGCTGTGAGTCCAGCCAACAATGGACTGGTTAGACAAGACTCATGAAGGCTGGCATCTTTGAAGGTTCATCTTTGTAGACTCTTAACAGGTCAGGGTCCCTCTAGAGTGAGTCTGATGGGTGCCGTTCATTCTGCTGAACCTGGGCTATGGACACCTTGATGCAGCCCTTAATTTGTTGTTCCTTAATTATAACACCAGTGTACTTTCTTTTTCTTGCCCATTTCTGGGATATTTAACACATATATACTGCCCCCCCCACACACACACAAATTAGGTAATTTTGTGTTACTCAAGACTTACTCTTATGCCATTGTCATAGTTAAGTTATAAAATATATCACCCTCTATTTTCATAGATGTGATTATTAAATAGAGATTTAATGATCAAAAATATTTGAATTCTTTCTCTGATTTGCATTTTGAGATAATCAGAATCAATGACACATAATAGTAATAGCATACATGAAAGAGAACTACTTAAAACAGAAATGTGTTAGAATACAAAGACATGCAGGGATTTGAGGTAGCTTAATAACTATTCTATGAAGAAACTGAAATGATTATGTTCTGTGTTCTAGATATTTTAGCCAAAAAAGTTTATTCTTAATTATAGAAATGTATGTATACAGGTTTTTCTCTGTTCTCTATTACACCAGAGTGTAGGTGGTGGTGCCTGATTTCTGTGACTTGTAAATATCTGTAAGAGCAGATATTTTTTTGCATTGATTCATTCATTGATTCATTTATTCAACAATATTTATTAAGCAGTTGCAGCATGCCAAGCATGCCTCTAGGAATTGAAGGCAGTTAGTTGAGTAAGACTGATGGTTCCTGTTCTTCACAAGAACTTACATTCTGTCAGAACTTTCAGACTTTCACAGTTCTCTCTTTTGGAAAAGAGGAGTTTTTTAACTTTATAAGGTGAATTTCTTCGGGTGTTATACTTGGAGTGTTAACCCTTATTCAAACAAATCAGAAACTCAACACACAAAAGTCCTAGATTCTGAATAACACTAATTTTTTTAGTAAGTATGTTACACATTTATTCATGGCTAATAGACAAGTCAAATCTTTGTCTTTTCAGATTTATTTTTAGTTTAGTTTTGTCTTTACTGATTCGAATGAACTTTTTGGAAATCACAATATGTTGCTTCAAGTGTTGAAATGATCCAAGTGTCCACTTGATGTCTCTGGTTTGTTTTAGGTTCAGGAAGATTTGACTGAGGAGAAGAAAAGGGAATTGGAGCATAACGCTGAAGAGACCTATGGTGAAAATGATGAAAATGTATGTGTAGGATGTACATGTTTCTGTTGCACATGTGTGCCTCTGTGCATGTGAGGAGGAGACGCCTATGTGTGGTTGGAAAGATCCCAGTGGGCACATCTAAGGTGCCATGGAGTGTAACATTGGGAATTAGGAAATTGTGACAGTGTGAAGATTAGAAAAGACAGTAGCACTCTTGCCTATTGGAATATTTTCTTCACTTGTTTTCTTTCTGTTTTTTTTTTTTAAGAGGGAATTATTTATGCCACTAACTCAGTGTCCTGTTTCTCAGTTTTCCTTTTTTTCTTTTAACTTTAAGGCCGATGAGAAAAATAATGAAGGAGAAGAGCAAGAAGTTCGAGATGACAACCACCCCAAAGGCCGAGAGGAGCATTATGAGGAGGAGGATGACGAGGAGGAGGATGGGGCTGCTGCCGCTGAGAAGTCACGACAAAGAGCTGAAATGTAGCCATGCCCGATTTCACAGGCAGAGCTCAGCTGTCGGATTCTTTTCAAGCTGCTCAAAAATAAATCTGCCTACTGAACTCTAGGATATTTAATTACAAAAATTAAAAATTTAGACTTTTTTTAACTTTTGTATTAGAAATGCTCATACATTTATATGAATATATTTTGATAACCTAGGTTAGAGCTTCTTTTTATATTCAAGCAAGACCTGAACGAGAAGAAAAATGATATAGCAGACATTAGGCTCTGAATCTCATTTTTCGCAGATTATGTGGTGTTGGAAAAGACCTTGATTTTGTATATGTTTCAACTTGTTCCTTCTCTGTCTTCCAGTTTCCAAGTGTTCTGCTGTCTGCCTTTGATGAAATGCAGAATTTCAAGATAGGGAATACTGAAAAATGCTATACACATTTTAAGGAGAATGGCCAATTTACTAATTGGTGCCTTTCCAAGGTTCTTATGTATAGTTCTGATAGAATTTTCACCTGTCTGTGTATCTCTGGGATAAGATTCATAGACAGTGACATACAATTAGAAAGACATTTTTGTTATAAAGACACTGTTTTTCAGGCTTCTCGGATCAATTAGAGAAATGTTTGATTTTACTTAAAATCACAGGTCTTCCTCTTGAATTAAATTTAAAAGTGAGATAGTACTAAAACTTACATGGCACTCTTCTGGACTTAGCTATTTCAGGATTCAAACAAGGTATGACACATCAGCATATTAACCTTTTTAAAGGACTGACAACGTTGTTTAATAACGAACTTGGTGTGTATGGGTGGCATTTTCCACATGAGCACCCCTTCTTTTTTTCGGTAGTCACCCAGTGATAGCCTTGTTTTAGTATCTAATTCTTGACAGTAATACACATTTCCCTGTAAACTCTGTGCCTCAACACTTAATCACTGATGACAAGCATGAATATGAAGAAGTACCAAACTGTACAACTGAACAATATATTGTTCAAAAACTATATGGTGAAGTACAGAAGGTGATATGATTGACCCTCATGACTTTTCTGTTTGCTGGGATTAGGTCTGCATTATATCCATGGATACACGTTTAATGATGATGAATTATACAAATCCCTTAAAATTAAAAATCAAAAATTTCCCATGGGATAGAGACATATTTCAGTCTCAACTATAAAAATTTTTAACTAAATAGAATTAGGTTATATCATTCATTCATATGTGTGTGGTTTTATAATAGTACTTTTCAAATTAAAACTGATTTCAATTTGTACTATTATTGTATGAATGTAATTTTATTTTTTAATAACCACACTCATGTATGGTTTTTGATTATCCCATATGAGTGATTATGTATGTATGCATAGGAATGCTTTGTTCAAATGTATTTTGGATTTTCAGTAATCATGAATCAAATCTTACCTTTATGTATAAAAACCCTTTATGTAATGTAAAATGTATAATATTGTACATAATATTCAGAATACAATTATTTTGGTAAATTAGTTTGTATTTTTAATGTCCCAGTTGCAGTATTTAATTATTTGAAACACATTGAAACTTGGTAATAGTCAATAAAATGAAAAGGAGCAAGTGGTAAATCTTCTAAAAGTATGTGATTTTTTATTAGTTTCTGATCTTACAACACTTTTCAGTTCTTTTTCATAAAAGGAAAAATTTTAAGAGTTACCAATGTATAGTAATGAATTATAAAGTGCTTTTCCAAATCTATTCCTGTTTTGCTGTCTCTTTCTCTGCTTGGATTGGCACATGAGTTTTTCTCCCCCTTTTTCTAAAGAAAGAGCTAAGAATGTTTATTTTATTTGAGCCAGTTCTGGAGGAAGAAAAAAGGAGTGTGAGACAGTGTCATGGGCACACGCACAAAATAAACAAAAAACTATTGTGTCTTCCCTGGAAAAGCAAAGCAATCACAAACCATTCTGCTCTGTATAGCACCAAGTTACAGACCTGTTTTAGCCAGTGTTTGGAGGAGAACTAATCAGCCAGAGCTGATCTATATTAATGAGATGAGCAGAAATAAAATGTCATTTGTATTTGCCTTGCCAATTAATCTGTGACTTGGTATCAGTGACATAATAAGAAGGTGGGGGAGGGTGTGGAGGCACATGGAGTGCAAAAAGAGCTATATTAATACTAGTACAAATGGAATAACTGGATATTTAAGAGTGACTGAGTTAGATCTAGGAATAAGAGTATAATCGGAGCCACGTGGAGGTCACAGTGACTCACTGTGATAAAGGAAAACGATGGTCACACTGTCTTCTTACTGTGAGAAATGGGAGAACAGGGTCTACTTTATCCCCACAGTGCTCTTTTAAGGCTCATGGAATTCCCTTCTTACAACGGAAGAATTTTGGTTTCCTGAAGCATGTGAGATTGTTTAAACTGCTTTGAGTTCTTTATTTTGCTTTTAGTTCTCATTACATCATTTTGGTACATTGTCCTGTGGCAGGTTGCACAGCATTAAAAAAAAAAAGTCAATTTCTGCTCTTGAATTTTCTATTGGCTTCCTTTGTACTGTCTGTTCCTAGTTTTCTTCTAACCATCCTGGCTACTCTTTTCCAACCTTTTTCTTTCCCCCTCTAATTTCTCTTCTGTCGGCCCCTAGCATATCAGTGCTCTTCAGCTTTTGTCCTGGACTCTACTCTATCCAGTACACTTCTCTCTCATTCTTGGATATGTCTCCCAATTTATCTCCTCACCCTAGCTCTCTGTGACCCATCCTACCTTAAACTTATGATTTTCAAGGCTGAATTTGTCTTCTTGCCTTCCTGAAACCTACTTCTCTTTCTAGGCTCTGCATCTCAGTTCATAAAGTTTCCCAAAACAGAAGCAAAGTTTGTCCTTGATTCTGTCTTCTTTCCCTATGGATGTTACCAGTATATCATTTGCCCATTTCTTTTCAACCCTGCTGTCCTGGTTCAGGCCTTTGTTATCTTTTACGTGGACTACCGTAATAGTCCCCTAACTTTTCTCCTTGTTTACCCTTTCCTGTCCCTAAAATCTGTGTCAGTGTGATCTTTCCAAAGATAACACACTATTCCATTATAAAATTAATAAATTGCTGTTGCACATAGAAAAAGTTCCAAACTCCTTAACATGACTGACATATTTCTTCATAACCCATCTTAACCCTTTCAGCCTTGTAATTTCTACTCTAATTCTGTATCATAATAAGTATGACTCATCTTTGTCAAACACTAATGTCTTAGTAACTGACCTTGACTCCTACCCTTGGGTGGGAAGTTGATTTGACAAGAGCCGATAATACTACCCCACATCTCGGAACAAAGTGCTTAATCCAAAATGGGCACATGATTCGTGATACACCAATTCAATTCCTTCCCTGGGATTTTTTTGTTGGAGGGCAATTCTCCACGGTGCTTCTATACATCTTGTGAGTTTTTATCCTGAACAATCTTTTCAAGGGTATTTGCCTATCAAACAGCCAGCTGCTAGAGATAGTATCTCCCACTAGGTCAGAGGGCATGTTTGTTCCTGGCTGGAATAAAAAAGATAATGTCTCCCCGCAGGGTGAAATTTGGGCATATTTACTAGCAGTCCTTCTATAAGATGGAGAATTTCTTAAGATCGGAGATCCTTAGGAGTGACACAAGCAATGTGGGTGCATCCTCTGACCTGGGGTGTTCCACATCCACCTCATAACACTAGGGGACCAAGGAGGAACTGATGTGAACACGAAGTTCACGTTGCCTTCTGTGCCATGAGAAATAATTGTTTTTAAGCGAGCAGTCTAGAGTCTTCTACTAGCATCCATGGAACTGTGGCAGGCTAACTCGTTAGCTCGTAAGGTGAATCTCAGACTCTGCACAATTACTGTCATTTTTGCAGGCTGGACCAAATGGAAAATAGCATCTCTCTTTCCTTCCAATAGCAAAGCTACCACTTGTAAATTCACATCAGCTGATGTCTGTTTTCTCACTTGTGTGGAGAAAATAGTCTACAGAGGTAGAGAACAAACCTAACCTGCAAAGACAAGCAAAAGGCAGAGGGAGGGAAGAAAAGAGCTGTGACAATTTTTCAGTCCCTGTATCCTGCCATCCCTGATATTGGGCAGGTCCACCCACAGATTGATTAATGAGCCAATAAATTCTACTTTTTCAGTTGAGCTAGTTGGAAATGGATTTCTGTCACTTGCCACCTGAAGATTCCTGACTAATACTTGACTAACGTTCAGTTCCTTTAAATCATTGTGCTCTCTTGTAGCATGATAAATTTGCTCCCCCCCCCCAAACACTGTTCAATCAGTTTGCTTTCCCCTCTTTACCTGGCTCATTGCTTAAGTCTCACCTTAATACCAATTCTGAGACATGTCCACCTCTCATCCCAATATTCATTCTAGGTTGAATATATTTCTCTGTTCCCCTATAGCATCCTGTGTTTCATATCATGGTACCTCCCACAGAATATGGAAATAGACTATCAAGAAGTCTGTGCATTCCTTGACATAAATGTTCTGTGAAGGTGGACACCTTATTTCCCTTGTTCCCTCAACCCAAGCACTAAGATCTTCAATATATATTTACTAAATGAAATCTCAAAATCCTTACCCATAAAATGAGAATATTGATTATTTCAAGATCATACAAGTAAATGGCAGAGCTAGGAAGTCTTTCCCAGTGAATCTGATTCCAATGTTAATTCTACATACAGCCAGGGTTGTATGGATCTTTATCCAGTGCCTCATTCTGAGTTTCATATATTAAGAAGGCGTGTTTTAAATTTTGCAAAAATAAATGTAACAGTAGTAAAAAGCAAGAAGTCACAGCCATAGGGTCTTGAGGAAGAACCAAAAAGTTTCAATTACTTGACCTGAGAAAGATATGGTCAAAGGAAGATGTAACACTGTATGTCTGTCTTCTATGAAGCATCAATTGTAACATGAAGAATAAATAATGTCCTGAGAAATGAGTGGATGAAGCTGTGAAACCTAGAGTCATTTTCAAATCAGAATATATTAAATAATTTCAATTTATAACAGCCATGTCTAAGCCAAAAAACAGATGCAATATCCTCTTCGAATTTCCTTGGGTCTTGTCACTAACTATCGTAGGAGACCCAGCTGGTATGATGGAGTCGGCTATGTATCCATCCACTGGTTGACCTTTTGTCTTCGCACCATTCCTTTTGTTCTTCATCTGCAGAAAGGCTTAACAACTGCTAGAGTAGGCTCCAAACCAATCATTGGACTTCATCTTCTGTCTCTATACTAATTCTCTACTTCTGATTTCTATACTGAGGCTAGATAGGAGAAATGTTCTCTTGGCTGCTCTAGTGATGACAGAAATCATCCATGTGGAGCTTCCAGAAGTCACGCTCCTTGATGACATGGGAAAAAACTCAGTTGAAGCAGAAGAAATGAAGTCAAAACAGAGAGGGATAGGATTGGGGCAGGAGTGGAGGAGCAGAGGGAAGGTGAAAACGGGAGAGAGACAGAATCACAAAGAAAGAGAATGGTGCTCAGATTCCCAGGTTCTGACTTTAATTTTATTTTCCAAGGTTTCTGTCCCTTTTGTCCCATTGAACTAGTTTAAGATTCGTTTTTATCAATTATATACTGAAGAATATTGACTGACTTCCACATTGTATTTTTATTTATGTAACGAGAGGAAATACTCTCATTAACTTCTAGTCATATCACCCTAAATGTAGCAAGTTTTAATAAATAATGGCCCTGCTTTTTGCCAGTCTCTTGATCATCATGTTTTTCTCTTGGATCTGTCTTTAAGCCCAGGGAATTCATCACAAAAGTGTTGGTATTATTGTAATGAAGTTAAGAATACTTATATATTCTCAACTTTAGTCTATATCAAAGACTGGCAAACTTTATCTGTAAAGGGCCAAATAGTAAATCTTTTGACCCTGTGGGCCATAAGTGAAGTGAAGTCATTCAGTCGTGCCCAACTCTTTGCAACCCCATGGATAGTAGCCTGCACCAACCTCCTCAGTCTATGGGATTTTCCAGGCAAGAGTACTGGAGTGGTTTGCCATTTTCTTCTCCAGGGGATCTTCCCAACCCAGGGAACGAACCCAAGTTTCTCACATTGTAGACAGACGCTTTACTGCCTGAACCTCTTTTGAAACTACTTAACTCTGCCACTGTACTGTGAAAACAGCCAGGGGCAATGTGTAAAGGAATGAGCATGGCTGTGTTCCAATAAAACTTTATTTACATAAACAGACAGCAAGCCAGATTCAGCCCACAGATGATAGCTATCTAGTTTAAATGACCCAAATGTTTGCTGTAAAAATAATTATGTCAACAGAAAATAGAGCATTTTAAGATCTTCAGGTATCAAGGCCTTCCAGTTCTTTCCTACAATCCTTCCTTCTATTTTGAGTTGGCAATCACCCAACATTATCCTAGCTGCTGCATTTGTACACTGTTTTAAGTAACTGGAAATGAAATGCTTTCGTCCTTTACCATCTCGGCTGACCTTGTTCTCACAATTCCCTGTATGTTTCTAATGGAGCTTGAAATTAAACATCATTTCTGTTTATCTGTTAACACATGCATAGCATTCCCTGTAAAGTACATGTCTTTTAAAGACATTGGAAAACGGGGGTTTGAATATGATGGGATGACTTCTTTGGTCTGGTATATTCTTTCTCCTTCTAAAGACTGAAGGTAGGGAAACCAGCTTCCATGGCTGCCCATTAAAGTATTAAAAATCATGCAATTTGTGATCTCAACTCACAGTTTTTTGAGTGCTGTAGGTGTCTGATTGCTGTTCAGCTGATGAATCCTAATAGAAATAGACATTTTCTTCCATAAAAGTAATGCACCTTTTATGTTTCCTTAAACCTATACAGTATGTTGAAAAGCAGAGACAACAAAGGTCGGTGTAGTCAAGGGTATGGTCTTCCTAGGGGTCATGTATGGTTGTGAGAGCTGGACCATAAAGAATGCAGAACACCAAAGAATTGATGCCTTCAGACTGTGGTGCTGGGGAAAGCAAGGAGGTCACACCAGTCAATCTTCAGAGAAATCAACCCTGATACTTGTTGGAACAACTGATGCTGAAGCTGAAGTTCCAGAATTTTGGTCATCTGATGTGAACAGCTGACTGAGTCCCTGATGCTGGGAAGACTGAGGGCAAGAGGAGAAGAGGGCATCAGAGGGTGAGATGGCTAGATGGTATCACCAATGCAATGGACATGAACTTGGGCAAACTTCGGGAGATGGTGGGGGACAAAGAGGCCTGGCATTCTGCAGTCTATGGGGTTGCAAAGAATAGGACATGACTGGGTGACTGAACAACAATGGCCATATCCAATTATCTTCTGAGGTGGTTTTAAGATTTGGCCACAAAAGATTATCTTTGATAATCTTCCTTCAAGAGGTGGAGTCTAATTTCCCTTCCTTTGAGTGTGAGCTGGACTTAGTTACTGGCTTCTAACAAAATTAAAAGGGGTGATGGTGTGACTCAGAAATTAGGTCAAAAAGACAATGTAGCTTCCTCTTGCGCTGTCTCTTGGAAGCCAGCTACCATGTCATGATGGTATTCAAACAGCCTTATGTTAAGACCTGCATCCATGTGGCAAGAAATTGAGGCCTCTGGGCAATAGCCAGCGAGGAACTGAGGCCTCCCGCCAACAGACACATGAGTGAGTTTAGAGCGGACCATTTGGCCCCATTAAGCCTTCAGACTACAGCTTGACTGTAACCTTCATTAGAAACCCTGACCCAGAACTGCCTATATAAGTCATTCCTAGATGCCTATCCCACAGGAACTATGAGATAATAAATGTGTATTGTTTAGGTTTTAGAGTAACTGGTTACACAACTGAAGCTAACTACTACATCTTCTAAGAATGCTTATGGCTCTAAGTGGAGAGGCCAGGGGTGGAGGTGATGCGGAGCAGCACGGTGTAACTGAGCATCCAGCCCGTTGCCAGGGCTAGATGTGCAGGTGAGGGAAAATGAAGTTCAGCTTAATTAGCTGAAAAATCTAAGCCAATTTATTTGTCCAAAATTATTAGGTTATTTGTGCCAGATATCAGTAGGCTCTTTACAGTGGTTCTCAGCCTTGGCTACACATCTGAGGAATTTCAAAAGTAGTGATAACCTGGATCCCACTCCCAGAGACTCTGAATTACTTGTACTAGGCTATAGTCTAGGCATCAGGATTTAAAATTTTCCCCAGGTGTTTCTAATGTACAGCTAAGACTGAGAACTACTGCTTTATAAGTTAGAAGCTTGAAAGAGTTGTGTTTTCCCCCAATATTGCTCTGTACATGCCTGCTAAGTTGCTTTAGTCATGTCTGACCCTTTGTGACAGTATGGACTGTAGCTCGTCAGGCTTCTCTGTCCATGGAATTCTCCAGGCAAGAATACTGAAGTGGGTTGCCATTCCCTTCTCCAGGAAATCCTCCTGACCCAGGGATCAAACCCATGTCTCTAATGTCTCCTGCATTGGCAGGCAGCTTCTTTACCACTAGAGCCATCTGGGAAGCCCAAAATATATCTTCCCAACCCAGGGATGGAACCCAGGTATCCTACATTGCAGGTGGATTCTTTATTGTCTGAGCCACCAGGGAAATCTAAGACTACTGGAGTGGATAGCCATTCCCTTCTCCAGGAGATCTTCCCAATCCAGGGATTGAACTCGGGTTTCCAGCAATATAAATGGATTCTTTACCATCTGAGCTACTCTGAGTGAGTGAAGTTGCTCAGTCGTGTCCGACTCTTTGCGACCCCATGAACTGTAGCCTACAATGCTCCTCTGTCCATGGGATTTTCCAGGCAAGAGTACTGGAGTGGGTTGCCATTTCCTTCTCCAGAGGATCTTCCCAACCCAGGGATCAAACCTGGGTCTCTCGCTCTATTAGATGGTAAATTACAATGAAAGCAAGTCTCAGACTAAATTTGCAAAGCAAACATTTACAGGTAAGCAGAAACAGACTACAAACTTTTAGGAAGTCTCAGATATCTATCCTTTTAGGCACTGTAGACAGACATGAGGCTTAAAGGATTTGCTGATGATCCTGTAATATTCTACAGACAGAATTTGGCTAAATGTCTGGTCAGATCCTGCCTGACAATCTTCCTTTATGCAGCCCATAGCCTTCTGCAATGGATGCTGGGCTCCCCCAGTGCCCAGACTATTTTGTGGGCAGGGAAGGTGCCTGTGCAAGACTACCTCCAGCACATACTCATGTTTTGAGCAGCATTAATTTCTACAATGAAAAAGGAAAGTCTTTAATATCCATGGTCCTATATAACTAAATACATTGAGCTGAAGTGAGTAGAAGATCTTTTAACAGCAGCCTCTGGACTTGGGCCCAGGTGAGAGCACCAGCTTTTCAGCCTGGAAGCACATTCAAGCCACCAAAGAAACTTAAAAAAATAATTTCCAATACCAACCCATCTAATTTAATCAGAAACTCTGAGGGCAGAGCCTAGGCATTGGTACTTTTAAAAAATCTCTCACCAAATCAAGATTGGCAGGGAGGTATGACTCATAAGGGGTATAATACATACAAGGGAGTGTTTTGGGTGGTGAAAATCTTCTATATTCTGATTGTGAGAGCTTCATATGAATCTTTACATGTATAACACATAAAACTGTACAACAGCAACAAAGGAAAAGGTCAACCTCATTGTATGATAATTGTAAAAACAAAATATTATACCTATTAAATTCTTTATAAAAGTCTCAGAGTCTAACGTATAGGCAGGGTTGGAAGTCACTGATTAGATTCTTTCAAGGGCTGATCTACCATTTCTGAGATGTACATTCATAGTTAGGGTACTGCCAGCACATATCCACATATATAAGCTCACCACATAGTCTATGCAGAAGTATTTTAAAGTGAATTATAAATATTGTAATAGTAAGGCTTAGCTATCTTTTGTAGATTCACACTGAGGAATTTTAGAATATTACAGTGGGGCATTGCACAAATGAATAGCTCTATTAATCTCTTGCTTGTGGAGAAAAATACTTGCAATGCAATTGCTTTGCCTCAAAACAATGTTTCTCAAACCCATAAACTGGGATTTTTATAGAATAACAAAAAATTCCCAAAGGAGAGGAATTTGGCAGTTTAATTAGTTTCATTTCTGAGTAATAAAATGCAGTTTATATCATAAAACAGTGTGCATGAATATGTGTGTTTATATTAGATAAATGAAACAAAAGTTTTAAGAAACACCTCATGTCTCTTCTAATGCTAAGTCGCTTCAGTCGTGTCTGATTCTTTCTGACCCAATGGACCATAGCCTGCCAGGCTTCTCTGTCCAGGGATTCTCCAGACAAGAATACTGGACTGGGTTGCCATATCCTCTTCTAGGGGATCTTCCCAACCCAGGGATCAAACCCATGTCTCTGGCATCTCCTGCATTGGTAGTCAGGGTCTTTACTACTGGCACCACCTGGGAAGCCCATGTCTCTTCTAGTTCTTTTTATCAGTATTTCATGACAGTGTTGGTCATGACTCAGTATCTTGCTATAATGGTGAGAGAATCATAGTTAAAACACTTGGGGAGAATATAACCAGATACTTAATGCTTATAATTGCCATGCAGCAAGAAGACAGATGGGAATTTGACCACAGCATGCACCACTCTCAAGCTTTCTGGAGTTGGACAAGTTTCTTGATCTCTGTATTTCCACTTCCCACTCATAAAATGGGAATGATCACAGAAAACTTCATGCTATGGTTGGGATCACTGAGTCCTCATCTGAGGAATCCAATGCCTGAGTTTCTACCCCTCTACCTGTAAGACTCACTAAGACAGAGACAGGACATGGAAGCCCTAAACTATTTCTGAGTTTAGAGGCCAGAAGACTATACCTAAATTTATGATCTTTTTCCTTGAATGATGTAATGTGGTAGCTAAGTCTTATCAGAGCTTTCAATATATGAACCATCCAAGGATCTGAAAAACAGTATGAATCCTTTAATCGTCAGTAATTTGAGATACTCTGTCTGGAGGAAAAAGAATAAATTAATCAATTGTCTGGCCAAAGAGAATTGAGTGTTGATCCAGGTTGATCTGTCCCATCCACATCCTTACTTTAAAATAACCAATACATCACTTTTATGAATTTGGCTTATGGAAAACCAACAGTATATGAGGAAAAATGAGACAATTATCCTAGGGAAATGAAAAGGTGAGCAAGCAGTCTCAATGGAAGGGCATGACCACACAAACAGTTTGAGTCGAATTCCTCAACATTCAGTCACTTCCAAGGCATCCCAGAGCATCTGGGGACATGGCTGACTAAGCAGAGTTTATTCACATGTTCACCAGGGCACTTCCTAAAGCTTCAGAGACATGGGAAAACACTATATGTATAGAAATATAAAGCATGCAAAATGTAAGTGAATACTAAGAAATAAATCACAAGGCAATACATCTACAGCTTCTCATTTCTGTTATTTTGGGCACAGGCTGCCAGGGTGGAGGGAGTAGATGGTGGTTGTCTCAGCCAACCAGTCCTGCTTTTAATCCACACCTTGGGCAATGGAACCTAATGCCCTAACATATGCTGTTCAACCTAATGTGTGTTCAAGTCAAGACCAGAAATTTCTCCAAGACAAGGAGGAAAACATCGCCACCCCGATAAAAATTTCACAGCTAAATTAGGGTATGGGTTCTTTACACACAATACATTGAAATCTCCAGGTCAGTGTTTAGATTGTGAAAGTTATCAAACATATTGCTAATCTTGAGAGAAAAGCAGGTGTTGAGTCACAATTCTGGGAATTACCCCCCGACCCACAAGGTAAAATCTGAAACAGAAGGGCAGGGAGCAATGGAAGAAAGATGCCAACCACTCCAGATTGACAGGTGGCAGCTTTGATGAGCAAGGAAACTTATATCATAGGAGGCTTATCTTCCATGACTGCACGGTAAGTAGATCTCCACACCCGCCTGCCAGAAACTTATTGGTTTATACAGAGGCCTTAACTGGGTTCAGTCACATTTTTCAGTCCAGATGGTCTCAACACCACACTGCTTTCTCAAAGCCGCCTCCTGGAAACCAGCTCCTCCTGTGGGAACGATGTGTAGAAGGTACACTCCGAGGAGCCACCCATTTCTGGTCCAGCTTCCAGGTCAAACATCACCACACCCTCCCTATGACTTCTTCCAGCAGCTGGAGCGAGAGTTTATTTGAAGTGCCACAAAATTACTAAGGTGGCTAAAGAGCACAGTTTAGTTCAGTCATTCAGTCGTGTCCAACTCTTTGTAACCCCATGAACCACAGCACACCAGGCCTCCCCGTCCATCACCAACTCCCGGAGTTTACCCAAACTCATGTCCATTGAGTCGGTGATGCCATCTAACCATCTCATCCTCTGTCATCCCCTTCTCCTCCTGCCTTCAATCTTTCCCAACATCAGGGTCTTTTCAAATGAGTCAACCCTTCGCATCAGGTGGCCAAAATATTGGAGTTTCAGCTTCAAAATCAGTCCTTCCAAAACACCTGGGACTGATTTCCTTTAGGATGGACTAGTTGGATCTCCTTGCAATCCAAGGGACTCTCAAGAGTCTTCTCCAACACCACAGTTCAAAAGTATCGATTCTTCGGGGCTCAGCTTTCTTTTTTTGTTGTTTACTTTTTAATTTTATTTATAGTCCAACTCTCACAACCATACATGACTACTGGAAAAACCACAAACCATGCTTAATAAGAATGAAACTGAATTGGGAGGAAAATTAGCATTTTATAGCATACATTTTAGAAAGGGAAGAAAGTTCAGTGTTGACCCTGAAGATGATAAATTGTATCTGCCAGGGAACAGGCAGGAAAGGACTGCAAAATGATATCTTGGCTTCTCATTTTGAAAAGGCACCTGGGGGGCTTCCCTGGTGACCCAGTGGTTGGGGGCGGTCTGCCTGCCAGTTCAGGGGACACCTGTTCAATCCC
This sequence comes from Bison bison bison, assembly GCF_000754665.1. Classification (NCBI taxonomy): domain Eukaryota; kingdom Metazoa; phylum Chordata; class Mammalia; order Artiodactyla; family Bovidae; genus Bison; species Bison bison. The sequence goes on along the minus strand of NW_011494612.1, from coordinate 1,948,711 downwards.
TATTCAGGGAGGACCCCACAGACCTCCAGGTAACTAGGCTCTTGTGCCACAGCTACTGAGCCGACACACTGAAACCACTAAAGTCTTTGTGCCTAGAATTGGTGCTTTGCAACAAGAGAAGCCACTTCAATGAGAAGCTCCGTGCAACAAAAGAAAGAGTAACCCCTGATCTCCATAACTAGTGAAAAGCCCGTGGGTAGCAGCAAAGACCCAGCACAGCCAAAAATAAATAGAAAGAAAATGCACTTGAATTTAACATGAATGTACACACCTGACTTTTGTATTCTGTTATTCAGTTACGCCACAGGACAGCCCATTACAGAGGCATCTGTGTCCAAATCTCACAGGCTTTCTGTAACTTGAATGAACTATACCAGGTACTCTTGATTTGTTCTTTTTCCTTCTTATTTTCTTCTTCTTCTTTTTTTTGCTAATTAAATTACTAATATTTGAAATGTCCTTAACTGAACAGGAGGACTTGAAGGCTTCATGTCCTCAGTGAGGCATGAGTGGTTTAGTACAGGGTTCTGTCTGGATGAAGTAGACTACCCACCTCCTAAATTTCAGGTAACCATATGTGTGTCACTGAATATTGGTGACCTGGAGTTGAGATGCTGCTGGGTGAAGATCCAGAGAATGCTGGTGCCTCAAGGCTAGAGAAGGAGAAAGAGAGGGCTGACCAATTTGCCTGAAGCCTACTCTCCTTGTTTGCCTTTAGCTGTGAGTAGAATTAAAAAAAAAAAAAAAACTGACTTTAAGTTCAAAGATTCTGACCCTTTGCAAAGTCTAGGAGTAGTACTTTTATCCAAATAGATTGCTGAACCTGATTTTTTAAATGGGTTAATAATTTTGTCCCACACCTCTGCTTTGGAGTGGGTTTTAACAACCCTTGGGAGCCTCTTCTATTCTGCTTGATTATAGTGCCTTGGCTGCAATGTCAAAGCTAGTGGAACAGAGACCATGATTCCAATTCCTTTCTTCTGCTTTTTACTCCTTCTGCGCCACATCTTTAATATTCTTGGTTTTGAGGACAGACATCTGAACTAATAAATACCTGTGCATATGCACGTACCACAGTGGGGACATATATGGGTTTTGATCCTTTTGACATTTCCCCATTCTCAGCTCTTGAATTGTTCTCAGCTCCTGAATTAACCCATGCTTCCTCTTCATAGGCAAGCTTGGCTGTGGGCTCCTTCCTCTCCACCCTACCACCTATTCTCCTTACCTGGTAGCCTGGTAGAGCCAAGATCCTGTGAGCCAGCTTTCAGTGTGAAGGATCACCTGGCCATTGACTACTGGTCTGCTTTCTTGACCTTTTATTATTTTTTTTAATGTGATATCATAAGAGTAACAAATAAGACAAAATTTAAATTAACCCAAGAACTGACTTCTGAAAGGATTGTTAATGTCATACTTTCTTGCTTTTAGGTAGTTTAGGAAAACAAACATCCTATGGTCAGAGATCAGTACTAATTTTTTTACACATTTTTATATAATGTCTATGTTCTAGAGAGTTTCCTTATTTAGTATAGAATTCTCAATGGCCATTTAAGATGGCCATAGACATTAGTAATATATACGATAAACCTTCCCAGTGTAGCATTAATTTTGTGTATATCCAAGAGTCTGTTCTGACCATACAGTCTTTTTTGCGCATGTGGTAAGTTGCTTCAGTCGTGTCCAACTCTTTGTAACCATATGGACTGTAAACTGCCGGGCTCCTCTGTTCATAGAATTCTTCTGAAGAGGTTTTTTAGCAGTCCCATTCATATATAGAATTGATGAATTAAGAGAAACTGCATTTACTTTAGTATATTCCCCAGTTAACAGTTTGTGTTTTTTTTTGGGGGAACATGTATCACTATTTTGCCTTTAAAAAAATCTTATTGCTGTGAATTACAAATCTGTAAATGGTGATTGTTTGGTTCTACTTATTTTGAGGTTTATTAGCATGGTTGCACATTCTAGTTTTTTGAGATGCTTTTTGGTTCAGTGTTATACACCTAACATTTATCCATATTGATTTAGATAATTGTTCTTCATTTCGGAGAAGGCAATGGCATCCCACTCCAGTACTCTTACCTTTATAAAAAACCAGGAAGGAAAGGTCATCATTTTGAAAACTTGGGTGGGTCTGACTGGCTTTTGACTGTAGGTTCTATTGAATGAATTGTACAGTATGAGAAGCCCAAAATTTTTTCTGTTAGGCAGGAATGAAACAATCTATTGTTAGTATTAATAGTGAAAATATAGTACTCAATCAAATCACTGCATAGCAACAAATAATTAACTGGCAGAAATTAAGCTTATTCAAAAACTTAAATAAGATATTTAAATACTGCTTTAAAAAGTCATCATTTTAGATAAATAAAGACCATGTATGTCTACAACAGAAATAAAAACTGACATTTATGAAATAGTTTTTCTTGCTCGTGTCTCAACAATTGAGGCAACAGCAAATTTCTATCTAATCATGAGCAAATACTAAAATGTAATGTAGTGTCTACATTAGGTACTTTGGGCTGTTGTAACCAATTACTACAAACTGAGTGGCTTAAAACAACAGAAATCTATTCTCTCACCGTTTTGGAGGCTAAAAGTTGGAAATCAAGGTGTCTGCAAGGTTGGTTCATTTTTTAGGGTCTGAGGGAGAATCTGGTCTGTTCTTCCCTCCTGGCTTCTCCCTCTGGCAATCCTTGGCCTTCCTTAGCTTATGGATGCATCAGTACACAATCAACCTCTTCATTACATGGTGTTTTCCCTGTATTGTCTCTGCCTCCTTCTTATAAGGATAAATCTAATCTATTATTATAGTATGACTTCATCTTGTATATTTACATCTGCAAAGACTATTTGCAAATGACCAAATAAGATCATATTCTGAGAGTCTAGGTAAATACGAATTTGGAGGGGGGGGACATGATTCAATTATTCAGCCCAGTACAATGTTCTAGCTACTGTAAAGGAAAAATCAGAAGCTTAAAAAAAGTGATTCAGAATATATATTTGGTACTCATGTATTAAATACTTGAAGTGGCAGTTAAATAATTTTACTTGGGAAAGGTGTTGTTTAGTTTTTATTGAATTTTATCAAACTAAAGAATTAGGAAGCAACTTAATAATACTTACTATTTTTAGGAAATATTGGCATAGTCTTTATTAGAAAGAGTCAATGATTATATACTATGCTCAAAGCAAGTCTTTGTGGAATATTGGTTTTTTCATTTATCTGAAACATGATTACTATTGATTAACATATTTATTGTATCTTTTCTTGATTGCTTGCAGTATATAAAGAAGGATATGCTGCTAAGTCGCTTCAATCATGTCTGATTCTGTGCGGCCCCATAGATGGCAGCCCACCAGCCTCCTCTGTCCCTGGGATCCTCCAGGCAAGAATACTAGAGTGGGTTGCCATTTCCTTCTCCAATGCATGCATGCAGGCTAAGTTGCTTCAGCTGTATCCGACTCTGTGCGACCCCATGGACAGCAGACCACCAGACTCCTCTGTCCATGAGATTCTCCAGGCAAGAATACTGGAGTGGGTCACTGTGTTCTTCTTAAAAAGAAGGACATGAGATATTGGCAAAAGGAAAGCAAAACAGATATACTACTTTTCTTCAAAAGCTTTTAAATAAAGATATGCTATATTATTGGAAAAAGAAATGGCAACCCACTCTGGTATTCTTGCCTCGGAAATCCCATGGATAGAGGAGCCTGGTGGGCTACAGTCCATTGGGTCACCAAAGAGTCAGACACAGTTGAGCAACTAATCATATACTGTATTATAAAGAGAGCAGGGCAGTGTGGTGAGGACATCACAGGCTGCTACTGACTAGCCATGTGAGTAAATTTCTCTGCATCTCAGTTTCCTTATTTGTAAAGGCAGTAATATGCATTATATGCCGCCCAAGATTATTAGGACAATTAAATGAGTAGATGCGTGAAGAGTGTTTAGAACCATGAATGGACCCAGGAGGTCTTATATGTGTTAGCTATTGTTACAAGAAAAGCTAGTATGTATAAATATATTTTAAAATTTTTTATTTATTATTTCATATTTGTGCTGGGTCTTTGGTGCTGCACAAGGGCTTTCTCTAGCTGTGGTGAACAGGCTTCTCATTGCAGTGGCTTCTCTTGTTGCAGAGCATGAGCTCTAGGGCGTGGGGGCTTCAGTATTTTCAGCACACAGGCTCAGTAGTTGTAGCTCGCAGGCTCTAAAGAGCAGGCTAAGTTGCTGTGGCACAAGGGCTTAGTTGCCCTGCAACATGTGGAATCTTCCCAGACTAGGGATCGAACTTGTGTCCCCTGCATTGGCAGGCAGATTCTTTACCACTTAGCCACCAGGGAAATCCTAGTATATATAAATATTTAAGGATAATATGGGGCCTTTTTTGGTCTTTTGGGGCCCAGATAGTCTCCAAAATAATGATTTTCAGAGAACCCTGAATAACTTGGTAGTAATAAACAAATTATTTGTGACAGTAGTTTATTTTCTTATTGGTAATAATTGTTTGTCTATTTCAATGTAATGTGTGGTTTTTGCTTGAATAGTATAATAATTCATTCTGGACTTTGCTGTTAAAAGTAAATCAGAAAAGTCAGTAAATGAAAAAACTTAAAAATTTGATGAATTTTTTTTTTTTATCATGTGAATTTATTGCACTCTGTGAGGTCTTCTGATGATGGTCATGATAAAAGTCTAGACTTTCTTTTTTTCACCCCATTAAAAAAACAAACAAACAACACTGGTTCAAGTGAAATAGGCAGGTTACTTTGAGCATGCTCTGGTCATGGTTCTTGTCTCTAGAGAGGCATCTTCTGCTGCTGTCGATTTCTCAGACCAACTGTACATCCTGGGACATCTACTGAAACAGACAAAAATGTACTAGACTAGAGAAATTGAATTATCCTGATTTAATGTTTTCTTCCCCAACTTGGCCAAGGCTAAGTAGGTGACCTGAAATGAAATCTGAGTGACCACAAATCCTCTATGAGTGTAACTCCACCACTGGCTATTGGGCAGTGCATGTTTTGTTGCATTGACCAGCAATATTTAAGGGGAGAATAAGTTGTAAGCAGTGGGAGGAAGTGAGTGGAGGTGGTTAAGGCATGTAAAACCTGATGCTATAGCGTCATCCACTCAGTGTGTTTATTAAGGTTTAGGGAAACCTGTGATGAGCCTGGTTCTGCCACTCCCTGGGTCATGAAGGACCAGATATTCTGTAGTTACAATTTAACAATGTCTTCAAACTGAAAAAGGTAGGATGCATGCTGCATCCTGCTTAAATGTGTCATTTCTTTCTATTACACCTACCTCCTGCAAGTGCTTTTTAGAGTTGCTATGAAGAAAAGGACAGGACTAAATTGTCCAATATTGTCCCAGGCAAACATGGATGTATGGTCACCCAACTATGTCATCTTAGATCCTATTTAGGGTGATAAGAAATACTTGTTTAGGCAGGAGATAATATATAGCATTTCCAAAAATTATGTTGGAACACATTAAGGGTCTAAGTGGACCACTGTCTGAAATGTTTTATGAAACAAAACATGTTTGGGAAATGGTTTCAAATCTGTAATTAGAAATAATGAATTTTCCATTCCCATCCTCATTCAGATTTAAAAAGAAACTACATGAAAGCCAAAGGAGGAAAGTATAACTTCTATATCAATTTGAATGCCTATGGATAATGTTAAATTCTTTAATGAGGACATTAACTGGGTAATACAAATCTTTGGGATTAAAGGTTTCTAAGGATGGCTGATAACCCATTAACTTTTTAATAATGTTATAATACCTCAGGAGGAAATTAAGTCTGTCCCTAAAGATCATTAAAACAGTCTGCCTATTTTGTCTACATTTTCATCATGGTGACTTTTGATTCTAAGAGTCTTTTATGGTTGTTTCAGAAAAATGGTTTATTGTTAAGTCCCATTCATTTATGGGCACGAGATCATTTAAGTGCAGATTTCCCTGTTGCTGGAAGTATCCCTCTTATAATTCTAGCAAATGTTCCCAATTTTATAAAATGATAATGAGAGTTTAATGACTCTCTTCCCCCTAGAGGAAAAATGGTTTCTAACACATTAGAGATACAAGGACTTCGCTTTCTCTGGAAAGACAAAAACCAAAACTGACCCCATTCTCAAACTTTAATCCTCCAGTGGTTAGTTGGATATTATTCTTTGCATGTTTCAGTCTGTTCTAAGCTCACTGAATAAAAACTAACAGGAAGAAAGAAAGAGAAGAAAATCATGATTTAAAGCATGAAGAAGTAGGACACAGCAGTTCAAAAGAAAATTACTGTCTTTTAAACAATAGAATC
>NW_011494612.1:1914789-1942279 GCF_000754665.1 Bison bison bison | reverse complement strand
CATATGAATATACGTACCTGTGCCGTTTGCCATACATAGAGTATGGGCTTGAAACAGGGTAGACAAGGGAAGGCCGTGAGGTGGTGAGAGGCGGAGCTTGGGGAAAGGTACAGATTGCTTGAGCAGAGTAAAAGTTCCAGGAGAAGCTCAGCTGCTTTAGAATAACAGCTGGAATGCAATAGACATCTAACAAATAGGTCAATATTCAGTGAGTATTTGTTGAATGAATTGATGACTCACAGTAGTAATCAGATCTTCTCTTAGCATTTTGCAAGTGCTAACACACTGAATAAGAAATGCTGTTTGGATATAGACATATAAATGATCATTTAGAACAATTTTTCTGTTTTTTTAAATCATAAAACAGAAAAGAAGAAAAAATGTGCATATTTTTCCTTTTCTTTTGAATAAGTCATCAAGATTCAGTTTCTAATATTAGAAATGATAATATTTGCTCTTCCTTCCTCACCTGTCTGTCTGAGGATCAAATGAGAGAGGTGATAAGGATATATTATACAAACATATTGGATTATTATTCTGAGAGAATATCAGTGATTTCCTTTAAAAGATTTTCTCTCATTCCCAAGTGGTCAAATCTCTACATATGGAGAAGGTGCAATGCAGAGATGCGTGGCAGCCACGTGTATATGTGTTGTTAGTAGAGCAGCACGGATCAGTGGGTCTGAACTTCTCAGTGTGCATTAGATTCACCTGGACAACGTTTGGCCTTCCCTGAGAGCTCAGTCAGACAACTTTTACAACATGCCTGTGTCTGTATCTTGCTTCAAGAAATTCTGATTTAATTAGTCTGAATAGGTCCCAGGCATTGGAATGTTTTTAAAGCTCCCTAGATAATTCTCTATGTAGGTAGAGTTGAGAATTACTATTGCAGACCAGAGTTAGGGGGTGTGGAGAGACATAAGGGGGAGGGATGCAGAGCCTACAATTTTTCCTATATTAATTCAGCAAATACTTTCTGAATATCTACTATGTGCCAGACCCTATTTTAGGCACTTGGCACATATTGATGATTAACATAGGCAAAATCTCTTCCTTCCTTTTGTGTCTATTCTAGTTTGGAAAAGTAGACAATACATCTCATTTATTTGAAGACACATATATTTTCCCTAATTTAATGTTTCTAAAATTATCAAGCAGTTTACAGCATATGATAGCTTTGCAATGTATAGTTATTAGACACTATTTCCCTCAGTGGTAAATGGAATAATAATATATCTTAAAATCTTTCAGCTCTCAAAGTCAATAGAATATAGTACTATAATATAATTTCAGGTAAAGTCAAGAAAAAAAATCCTCTTCATAATCAACAAAACATTATCACATAATTTAAAAGCTTAAAATCTCAACTAATGAAGTAATTACAGTTGAATTACTCATCTAGATAAATACTTTGACTTCTTCATTGATGTTTTACTTCCCTGGACCAGCAATATAATCCTTCAGGAGACTGTACATATTTTACTGAGCAAATATTATACACTTTTTCAATATATATTATCTGTTTGGGGACACAATTCTCCTTAGTTTCTCATGTTTCTTGATAAGTGAAGCACAAACTGTCCTTTGTTTCAATGATCTTTTCAAGGATTTTTGCATAGTACTCACCTTTGAAAGATAGAGGTAGTGTTTCCCTCCAGAACAAAGGGCAGGCATGCTTACTTCCCAGTCTAATAAAGTTAACAGCTTCCTCCAAAATGAAGGACAGGCATCTTATTGCCCATTATAAAAGATCCAGATTCCCCAAACTCAGAGCTTCTCTCCTGTAACACATCCAGCTGCATATTCAGATATCATCTCACCCCCTTTGCATGGCCCTTTGAGCTTAGGGAACCAGCACCAAAGATGTTGATACTCTGACCACTACTACTATTGCTGTGAGTAATAAACTGTTCTTTGTCTCTGACCCAGAAGTCTTGAGCCTTCTACAGTCTTTCATGAACTTGGGATTGGCCAACTTGTTACCATGCGAGTAAGGTAAAATCTCAGACATTTCGTAGTTCTCATAAATCAGTATCCTTTTCAAATAGCCTTTTGGAGTTTTCTATTTAGGAATAAAGAGAGCTATGGAGATAATTAATGGAATATAGTATATTAAAGGGCAAGGTAGGTTGCAACCAACACAGATATTTCCAAATGTATGCAAAGAAATCAAAGATACTTGGTCAGCAGACGGAAGGGAGTTTCACCAATAAAACAATCATGATCCTTTGCCTAGTTTTCAGAAGCGAGTCAGTTTTCAAACTTAGAGACCACTTAATGATGAAACAAAGGTCAAGTTCCTCGGAGAAAGGTTATCTGAAAGATACATGATGAGGATTCCCTTGTGGTTTCACAGAAGGACCTACAAAGTAGTAATGTAGAATTCCCCTGTTGTAGTGAGAGTGGTTGAGGTCAGATAATAAATGGAATCTTGGCCCGGGTCCTACTCATAGAGGTCCACAGAACCACCAGTGGCCATTTTCTCATTCCTAAATGAATAGTTGTTATAGGCATACTCAGCAGTTGGAAGATCCTCCATATAGATTCCCCAGTCTGTGGAGTAAGAATTATCATAAAAGAAAAGCCTTTAAAACTTAAAACTGCTCCCCGATCGCCTACCAAAACAGTCACAACAATTTTGAGCTCCAAAGGAAATGGTAGAGTATATTGCGGCCTTTAAACTAAAGGATACAGAATTAGTGATCCTCATCATATTCTAATAAAACCAGATAAATTCTGAAGGATGAGCATAAACTGTGCCAGGTATTATCCTTGTCAGAGGAGAATATCTGACCCAAGGTATACAGAATTAATCTGGTGAATTCATCATTTTCCACTTAGGAAGAGAGTCAGAAATAGTTTTTACTCATGATAAACTAGAATACTATTTAGGGTCTTGTTCCAGAGTTATGCTAACTTTTCTATTCTGTCATACAGAATAAAAAACCTGGACTATTGAAATGAAGTGCGGAATATCATGTTGGTCCATCACAGCAAATGATATGTTAATTGGACCAGAGAAACAAGAATTGGCAAATAAAGGCCAGAAAGAGAGGAAATAAACCCTCCCTTTGATGAAGGTTCAGGATCTTGTCCTCATCAGTATAGATTATAGGACTCTAGTGGTCTGGGGCAAGAATGTACTCTCAGACATAAAGAACAGATTGTCACATGTTGCACCTCCCATGACCTAGAAGAGAGGGTGATGCTTGGTAGGCAGTTTCAGCTTCTGCAGTATATTTCAGCAGTGTATTCCAGGGTTGGAAAATGAATCTAACTAATTTACCAAGCAACAGAAAGACTTCGAATGCTGAGTGAAACGTGACGTAGGAAAGGTTTCTGCAGCAGACCCAGGCAAGGGGGCTGCTGCCGGAGCTGCTCACCCCAGAGCCTCTTTAGTACAAAGGGACCGTCTGCGGGAAAAGACAGTGGGTTTCGAGGACTCTTTTCTAAGGAAACCCTACTTTAAAAACAAAAATGAATAGGAAGAATAAAGAAAATGACTAGGAGAAGGAAGAACAATAGAAGGGAGAGGATCCCATACTTAGGATCTCTCTCTAATATATATATGTGCATATATTATTATATATATACATATATATATGTATATATATATGGGGCATTTCAGAATATCCTCTCAGAAATAAAGAACAAATTGTTACATGTTGCATCTCCCACCACTTAAGAGAAATGGCAATGCTTGGTAGGCAGCTAAAGCTATATATAGATGTGTGTGTGTGTGTGTGTGCAAGCATGTGGCTCCTCACCATGGCTTTGCCAGAGCTATCCTTTCACAAAGTAAAATTTGCAGTATCACTCTAATATGAACACATGACAAAATTTTCAGAGATGTGAGCTGCTTCTTGGTCCTGATAAATTGTTGTTATTGTTGTTCAGTCACTAAGCCATGTCGAACTCTTTGCAACCCCATGGACTGCAGTATGCCAGACTTCCCTGTTCTTCACTATCTCTTGAAGTTTGTTCAAATTCATGTCCATTGAGTCAGTGATGTTGTGTAACTATCTCATCATCTGCTGCCCCCTTCTTAGTGTGTCAATTTAAATATAATTGAGAGAAGGGAAGAAAGAGTTATAGTAGTTTTACTATGTAAGTTTTCATAGGATGTCTCACAAAAGTAAATTAACCTATTGTGTTTTTCACAATAGTAGTTTCATTATAAAAAATCAAAAATAGTTCCTATGCCAAGGATGGGAGAATGGTTAAGCAAATTGCTGCACCTTCAGACTTTGGTATACTATGTAATAATTAACAATAGTGTTTAGAAACAATGCTTATGTCATAATAAATATATATATTTTCTATATACATATTTATATATGTATCTATATACTGTATAGTAGTAGGTACATAATAAATTATTAATATCATCAACATATACATGATAATAACAAAAATAAAAATATCAATCATTTATTCATTCTACAGAGTTTATTGAGAACATAATGTCTAGGGACAATATCCATGATAGTCGAATTTTTCTTCTTTATTTCCATCTTCTCAAAGCCAAGAATAGTGCCTGGCTCATTTTGAGCAGCTCAGTAATATTTATTAAATAATTACATTCAATCTTTCTGACAGTATAAGAGATAGTTTTAATTGTCCATAATTTTCTTTAAAATACTTGATCCTATACAGTGGACTGCAAGTATGTATTTTAATTTTTATTTCTAATCCAGAGTCATTTGGTCAACAATTAAATATTCAGATAGAAAAAACATTCCAGAGGTGATTGGGAGTATTTGAAAACATTGATCAAGTATACCAGGTTTCATGTATCACTGTTACTTTTTTATTAGAGAGTTCACTAATTAGCAGAAGAAATGCCAGTGGTTATTTCTTATGGGTGAAATGAGTGGTGTTCTAACTATGTTGATCAGTTAGAAATACTTTATATTCACCTGAAAATTTGCCTGGATAGTGTATTAAACCTGGGAAGCCTACATCTCTGGAATGGTGTTTTAGATATCATATGTTCCCATGAGAAGGACAATTAATCCTCATCTTAGAAAAGTGTTAGCATCTTTGGCTTGGAGTGTAACTTCCAAGAAAACTGCTGGGAGGTTACCTAAAGAGATGAAGAATTGGTGTTACCTGGTTGTCATGAAATGTTCATATTTGACAAAAATCAGTCTGAGCTTTGCTTTCATTGCTACAGATCCCCCAACAGCCAAAATGTTGGAGAGGAATTCTAATTATGGTAGATCACCAATATTACCAAAAAGAGCCTGACAGTTGTGAGGACATGCATTCAGTGAGGTCAGATCACAACAGACAAATGTCAGTATTATCCCCATTTAAAGATGATGGGGCTTCTCTGGTAGCTCAGCTGGTAAAGAAGCCATCTGCAATGCAGGAGACCTCGGTTTGATTACTGGGTCAGGAAGATTCCCCTGGAGAAGGGTCAGGCTACACACTTCAGTATTCTTGGACTTCACTGGTGACTCAGTAAAAAATCTGCCTGCAATGCAGGAGACATGGGTTTGATCTTTGGGTTGGGAAGATCCCCTGGAGAAGGGAAAGGCTACCCACTTCAGTATTCTGGCCTGGAGAACTGCATGAACTTGACCATATAGTCCATAGGGTTGCGAAGAGTGGCACATGACTGAGTGACATTCACTTTCACTTTCACTTTCACTTATAGATGAGAACTTAAGACAGAGAAATACATGATTTGTCAAGGTAACAAAAATAAGTGAGAGGCAGAGCTCATTGAGATGGAGGTTTAAATAGCATTCTAATGTCCCTCTCCGTACTTGTACTTAAAGCTAATGGGGGGAAGATAACACCAAACCAAAATTATGCATTAAAAAGAAAAAAGAATTATACCAAAAATATTACTAGTAATGGTCTTACAGGCAATTATTTTTCTTGCTACTTTTCTGTATTATACAAAATTTTTAAAAAATTAAAAAAAAAAAACTCTAAACTTCATTTGATTTCTTTAAAAAAAAAATTTCTGGCTGAAGCAAACTGTCCTATCAATGTTTCTCAAAATAGGACTTGTAGATAAAAAAATAAATTCATAGGCCAAATAAATTTTTTCTTGTTTCATAGCCCTAAAATATACTTATGCTGTTAACGGAATTTTTGAAATTCACAGAACACCCCAAGCAATGTATTATTTTTTCTATTGTTGAGTATTTTTTATTTTTCTAAAATTCATTTCTTAAAAACAGAACATTGACCTTATTGACTCAAATATAGTGTTACTCATTATTTCGAACATCAGAAGACAATGTTGAAAAAGAATAGAAATAAATCAAACCTCTAATTCTACTTTAAATTTCTTTGGGCATAGTTTATGTGATATAATAATAAAATGCATTGCAAATCTTTCTAAGGACACCCTGGATGAAAGAGAGGGTTATATTTATGTTTTCTGTTGTTGTTAATAATGTGAGAGCTCTAGTATGTTTCACTTAAATGCTGTTTGAGTTTTCTAAGCTGATGAATTGGAACATTATAAATATGTATGTGACTGACAAGGCAGGTGAATAATGCCAGTATACTGACAATCATTTTCCAAAATTGTTTTCAGTAGAGCAGTTGCTCACTGAGTTTTGAATTAAATAACTTTCCAATGTGTGAGATATTTTTAAATGTAGGCTTTTGGTTATGCAAAGAAAAATTTGCAGCAGCGCATGCGTGGGACCTTTTGAAGAGGGCACCATTATCTTCATTACTTCCACCATAGTTTGGCCTCAGGTCAAATAACAGGGAGGGAACACAGCCCTGCCCATCAACAGAAAATTGGATTAAAGACTTACTGAGCATACTCCTTGAAAGAAAAGTCATGACCAACCTAGACAGCAAATTAAAAAGCAGAGACATTACTTTGCAAACAAAGGTTCATCTAGTCAAGACTATGGTTTTTCCAGTAGTCATGTATGGATGTGAGTGTTGGACTGTAAAGAAAGCTGAGTGCTGAAGAATTGATGCTTTTGAACTGTGGTGTTGGAGAAGACTCTGGAACATCCCTTGGATGGCAAGGAGATCAAACCAGTCCATCCTGAAGGAGATCAGTCCTGAATATTCAATGGAAGGAATGATGTTGAAGCTGAAACTCCAATACTTGGCCACCTGATGCAAAGAGCTGACTCATTGGAAAAGACCCTGATGCTGGGAAAGATTGAAGGCAGGAGGAGAAGGGGATGACAGAGGATGAGATGGTTGGATGGCATCACCGACTCAATGGACATGGGTTTGAGTGGACTCTGGGAGTTGGTGATGGACAGGGAGGTCTGGTGTGCTGTGGTTCATGGGGTTGCAAAGAGTCGGACATGACTGAGTGACTGAACTGAAATGAACTGAACTGAGCATGGCTCCACCCATCAGAACAAGACACAGTTTCCCCCTCAGTCAGTCTCTCCCATCAGGAAGCTTCCATAAGCCTTATCCATCTGAAGGCAGACAGAATGAAAACCACAATCACAGAAAATTAACCAATCTGATCACACAGAACACAGCCTTGTCTAACTCAATGAAACTATAAGCCATGCCATGTAGGGCACCAAAGATGGATGGGTGCAGAGTTCTGACAAAATGAAGTCCACTGGAGAAGGGAATGGCAAACCACTTAAATATTCTTGCCTTGAGAACCCCATGTACAGTATGAAAAGCAAAAAGATAGGACACTGAAAGATAAACTCCCCAGGTTAGTTGGTGCCCAATATGCTATTGGAAATCAGTGGGAAAATAACTCCAGAAAGAATGAAGACACAAAGCCAAAGCAAAAATAACATGCACTTGTGGATGTGACTGGTGATGGAAGTAAAGTCTGATGCTGTAAAGAGCAATATAGCATAGGAACCTTGAATGTTAGGTCCATGAATCAAAGCAAATTGGAAGTGGTCAAACAGGAGATGGCAAGAGTGAACATCAATATTTTAGGAATCAGTGAACTAAAATGGACTGGAATGGATGAATTTAACTCAGATGACCATTATATCTACTACTGTGGTCAGGAATCCCTTAGAAGAAATGGAGTAGCCATCATAGTCAACAAAAAGTCCGAAATGCAGTACTTGGATGCAGTCTTAAAAACGACAGAATGACCTCTGTTAGTTTCCAAGGCAAACCGTTCAATATCACAGTAATCCAAGTCTTTGTCCTGTCCAGTAATGCTGAAGAAGCTGATGTTGAACAGTTCTATGAAGACCTACAAGACCTTCTAGAACTAACACCCCAAAAAGATGTCCTTTTCATTATAGGGGAGTGGAATGCAAAAGTAGGAACCCAAGAAATACCTGGAGTAACAGGCAAATTTGGTCTTGGAGTACGGAATGAAGCAGGGCAAAGGCTAATAGTTTTGCCAAGAGAACACACTGGACACAGCAAACACCCTCTTCCAACAACACAAAAGAAGACTCTACGCAAGGACATCACCAAATGGTCAATACCGAAATCAAATGGATTATATTCTTTGCAGCCAAAGATGGAAAAGCTCTATACAGTCAGCAAAAACAAGACAAGGAGCTGACTGTGGCTCCGATCATGTACTCCTTATTGCCAAATTCAGACTTAAATTGAAGAAAGTAGGGAAAACCACTAGACCATTCAGGTATGACCTAAATCAAATCCCTTATGATTATACAGTAGAAGTGACAAATAGACTCAAAGGATTAGATCTATAGACAGAGTGCCCAGTGAACTATGGACAGAGGTTCATGATATTGTACAGAAGGCAGGGATCAAGACCATCTCCAAGAAAAAGAAATGCAAAAAGGCAAAATGGTTGTCTGAGGAGGCCTTACAAGTAGCTGGGAAAAGAAGAAAAGTAAAAGGCAAAGGAGAAAAGGAAAGATATACCTATTTGAATGCAGAGTTCCAAATAATAGCAAGGAAAGATAAGAAAGCCTTCCTCAGTGATCAATGCAAAGAATGGGAAAGACTAGAGATCTCTTCAAGAAAATTAGAGATACCAAGGGAATATTTAATGCAAAAAAGGGCACAATAAAAGACAGCTATGGTATAGACCTAACAGAAGCAGAAGATATTAAGAATAGGTGGCAAGAATACACAGAAAAACCAATACAAAAAAAGATCTTCATGACCCAGATAACCACTATGGTGTGATCACTCATCCAGAGCCAGACATCCTGGAATGTGAAGTCAAGTGGGCCTTAGGAAGCATCACTATGAACAAAGCTAGTGGAGGTGATGGAATTCCAGTTGAGCTATTTCAAATCCTAAAAGATGATGCTGTGAAAGTGCTACACTCAATATGTCAGCAAGTTTGGAAAACAGCAGTGGCCAAAGGACTGGAAAAGGTCAGTTTTCATTCCAATCCCAAAGAAAGGCAATGCCAAAGAATGCTCAAACTACCGCACAATTGCACTCATCTCACACGCTAGTAAAGTAATGCTCAAAATCTTCAAGCCAGGCTTCAACAATACATGAACCATGAACTTCCAGGTGTTCAAGCTGGTTTTAGAAAAGGCAGAGGAACCAGAGATCAAATTGCCAACATCCTTTGGATCATCTAAAAAAGAGTTCCAGAAAAACATCTATTTCTGCTTTATTGACAATGCCAAAGCCTTTGACTGTGTGAATCACAACAAACTGTGGAAAATTCTTAAAGAGATGGGAATACCAGACCACCTGACCTGCCTCCTGAGAAATCTGTATGCAGATCAGGAAGCAACAGTTAGAACTATACATCAAAAAACAGACAGGTTCCAAATTGGGAAAGGAGTATGTCAAGGCTGTATATTGTCACCCTGCTTATTTAACTTATATGCAGAGTACATCATGAGAAATCCTGGACTGGATGAAGCACAAGCTGGAATCAAGATTGCCGGGAGAAATATCAATAACCTCAGATATGACGGTGACACCACCTTTATGGCGGAAAGTGAAGAAGAACTAAAGAGCCTCTTGATGAAAGTGAAAGAGGAGAGTGAAAAAGCTGGGTTAAAACAACACTCAAAAAACTAAGATCTGGTCCCATCACTTCAAAGCAAACAGATGGGGAAACAATGGAAACAGTGACAGACTTTATTTTTGGGGGCTCCAAAATCACTGCAGATGGTGACTGCAGCCATGGAATTAAAAGACGCTTGCTCCTTGGAAGAAAAGTTATGACCAACATAGATAGCGTATTGAAAAGCAGAGACATTACTTTGCAAACAAAGGCCCATCTAGTCAAAGCTATGGTTTTTCCAGTGGTGATGTATGGATGTGAGAGTTGTAGTATAAAGAAAGCTGAGCACTGAAGAATTGATGCTTTTGAACCGTGGTGTTGGAGAAGACTCTTGAGAGTCCCTTGGACTGCAAGGAGATCCAACCAGTCCATCCTAAAGGAAATCAGTCCTGAATATTCCTTGGAAGGACTGATGCTGAAGCTGAAACTCGAATGTTTTGGCCACCTGATGTGGAGAATCAACTCATTTGGAAAAACCCTGATGCTGGGAAAGATTGAAAGTGGGAGAAGAAGGGGATGACAGGATGAGCTGGCTGGATAGCATCACCAACTCAATGGCCATGAGTTTAAACAAGCTCGGGGAGATCGTGAAGGACAGGGAAGCCTGGCTTGCTGTAGTCCATGCGGTTGCAAAGAGTGGGACACGACTGAGTGACAGTACTGAACTGAACTGAAGAAAAAAATGTAAGCCAATGCAATAGTAGAATTTTGTTCAAAAAGTAAGGGATGGCTGGAATAACCACCTCTTTTTTCCTGATACTTCTTTCTCTGCTTATGTGGTTGGTTGGTATGTGCTCTGTCATACCTGATTCTTCGTGACCCTGTGGACACTAGCCCACCAGGCTCCTCTGTCCATGGAATTTCCAGGCAAGAATTCTGGAGCAGGTTGCCATTTCCTACTCCAGGGGATTTTCTCAACCTAGAGATCAAACACATGTCTATTCAATAGAGTTTTTCCTGCACTGGAAGGTGGATTCTTTACCACTGCGCCATGTGGGAAGTCCTTCTCTATTTATATATGTGTATAATTATTTATGTTTACATACATATGCTTTAACCACACTTTTCTGTTACTTTGATTTATTTCAGTAAGCATACTGTCTAATGTTTGAGACATTCCAGTCTTGGTAACAAAAAACAACAACAATAAAAATGTTACAATAATAATTGCTAGAAGTGCACTGTTGCCTCAATAATGTCATTTAGACTATTTCTATTTCTTCAACACAGAAGAAAAAACCAATACATTGATTATGTTATTACCTAATACATGAATAGGTGCATGAAGACCTATTTTTTTTTTTTTTTTTTGTGGTGGTGGTGGTTATAAAATATGGAAGAACTCATTTGAAACAAAGAAGTGAATAAAATTGCCTTTGGAGAAGGGAAGAGCTACCCACTCCAGTATTCTGGCCTGGAGAATTCCAAGGACTGTATAGTCCATGGGGTCATAAATCGTCAGACACGACTGAGCAACTTTCACTTTCACTTTAGCACTATCAGGGAAGGAGACTGTATTGCCTTGGTAGGGGTTCAGCTGGCTGATGGGAGTGTACCTCTGGACAAGATGGGTCACTGAAGTCTCTACCATTACTTAGATTCCTAAGATTTTAAAGCTGCCACTTCTAAAATATAAGAATATAAACCTGGGGAAATAATAAACCATTCTTTGGCCTGTTAGAGTAAAGAATATCTACAGAACTGTCTGGGATGCTAATACGTTCTCACAGTTTCATTGCACTGGTCCCTTGAAGCCCTTCCATATAAAGCAAACATTTTACTCTGAATATAGTCATAGAGCACTTGGGGTTCATTCAAATCCTGCTTAATTTCTAGCCAACCTAAAAAATAAAAAGAAATTTTATACCATAAGTGAAAATTACACTAATTTTTTGCTTAAATGCTATAGAATAAAGGCACTTCATATTTTAGATATAAATTTATCTGATTAGTTTTTAAACTAACAATAGCAAAATTGTTTTCTGTCTTATTAAAGTTGGAAGACCTTTAAATTATAACTAATTTTTATCTTGGGTCCTCTTTTAGGAGAACTAATTACTTTTCAATGTTTTGTAAATTTCTTTAGCTTGTTTTTAAGATAGCTTTTTGTGTGCATATTGCATTGTTTTTAAAGATTAATCTCCAGTTCCCCAAACATGTCTTAGACTATACTGTGTCATAATTAATTTTTACATATTTCTTTCCAAGTATATTGTTAAATTGCTTGAAGGGAGAGATGACTTCTGAATTTTTAAATCTTTTATTATACCAATAATAGAGTCCTGTACCTAGCTGGACTTCAACAAGTACTTTCTAAATTTAAGTGAATTTAAAGATTTAAAAAGAAAGAAAATAAGGAGAGAGAAGGAGAGAGATTTTGAAAGGGAGGAGAGGAAGGAAGGTGGAAGGAAGGGAGGGAGGGAGAGAGATTGAGAGAGAGGATTTGAGAAGGATGGGCAGAGAGAAAGGTTGGAGAGAGGCACAGAAAGGCAACCAAGATATTAATTGGTGGGAAAATGCCCTTTTAGAAAAGGTCAAAGGAACTTGGATTACTTTCTTGTTAAAGAAATAACCTTGTTGTAGGTTTCACATGTAAAAAATCAAGATGGGTAGAAGGCAAAATTGATCTGAAATGATGAAGAATTTTTTGACCAGAAAAATTGTTAAAATGATAGCACAAAATAATTGAAATGGCAGCAATCTCTGTGCTTTTGACTTTTATTAGCCTATAGAGAAAAATTCAACCAGATGCAAGAAATATTGCTTCCAGTATGAAGAGAGAACAGGGAGGATTCACAGAGGAGACAATTAAAATGATCTTGAAGAATTTTATTGATTTGGGCCCTCAAAGTGGAAAGGAAAGGAGAAAGCCTGAAGCAGAAAGTTCAGCATGAGCTAAGGCTCAGGACTGTGGTGGTATGAAGGGTATTGAGTAGGGTACATGTTGAGTCATGATTAGAACCTGTGTCCAAATATTAATTCTCTTCTGTAATTTCAAACCTTGCTCTTGCACTCGTTCTTGCTCAGCACTCGTTTTTACTAAGTCTAGTAGTGTCAGAGTATGAAGTTAACAGAGATTTTTGTACAGATTTTCTAAACTGAGAGAAGGGATGGAGCGGGAAAGTCAAGTGACAGAACCTCCCAGGATTGTCAGTATTTGTAGAGAACTTCTGGTTCTCCTCTCTCCTTTCAAAATTGTGCCCGTTAAAGCTCAGAAAGGTTAGGCAACTTGGACAAAGCAAACAGCTGGTTAGTGCCAAACCCCTATTAGTCTGGCCTGGGCTCTAGGGAGGAAGAGTCCAGATTGTAGAGGCAGACCGCCGAGTTCAGACTGTCTCCATTACTCATTACTGTGCAAACTAGGGAATTTCACTGAAAGATCGAGATGAAAATATTTGCCTCATGGGTTTGTTTGTGATGAACACTGTAGTGGTTATCATAGTGTCTAAGAATATGATGAATTTCTGTGCCTTGGTACCTGCTCTAGACTGAATGTTTATGCCCCATGTCCCCTACCGTGTAAGGACACAAGGAAAAGATCCCCAGCTGTGAACCAAGAAGCCGGCTCTTACTAGACACCAAATCTGCCTCCACCTTGATCTTGGACTTCCCAGCCTCTCAAACTCTGAGAAATAAATGTTTGCAGTTTAAGCTATCCAGTCTCTGCTGTTATTATAGAAGCGGGAACTGACTAAGACAATACCCTCATATATAATGAGAGGATAACAGGACCTACCAACAGAACTGGTATAAGGATTAAATTGGTTAATTCCTTAAAAAACCATTAATCCATGGAAAAATTTTAGGACAGTACCTGATACATTGTTATTGCTCAATAGATGTTAGTTGTCACAATCATCTTTACTGGAGCCAGATCTAAGGGTTTGAATCCTCCTCCCATCACTTCTTATCTGTGTGACCTTGGAGAACATCTCTGTGACAGATTACTCATCTGAGAAAAGTTAATAACAGTACTTGCTTAATAGGGTTATAGTGATGATTAAACAAACAAGTATAGCAAAGAACCTTCTGGAGTGTGCTTGGTACATGCTAACCACACTATAAAACAAAGCTGGTATTAATTGTCTAAGAACCTCCCAAAAAGATTCCCTTGTGGTTGTTATTTAATATCTAAAGTGATATAATTTCTTTGAATCTACAAAAACTCTAGAATGAAAGGTTTAGAAGGGTTTTGATATAAATATTGAAATGAACTAAGGAGAAACACTTAACACACAAAGATCTAAGTAAAGAGTGATGCAAATCCCAACTATTGACCATATGTAAAGACATGGAATTTTTTGAAACATTAAACTGAAGCAAGTAAGTGCTTATTCTGAGGAATTAATAATTGCTTCTCTTTGCCCTGAGGCTCTTCTCTCATTAAAACTGAAGCAATAGTAGCTTCAGGGGAAGGTAGCTATTCCAAAATAATTGCTTAGCCTGAAGCAATTTTTTAACATACACACACACACACACACACATACATATATATATATATAGTTATTATACACACTTGTTTAGGGAAAAGGTTTATTTTTAAAATTAAATAAATGTTTTTGAAGATTAAAAAGTATATTTACAGATTTTACAGTCACATGGTTCAAAAGTCAACAAGTATAAAAGACTATCTGGTGAAAATTTCCCCATCTAATGAAGATTATTCTACGTCCTCTCTGCACTGTCAATCAATACTAATGGTTTTGGTGTAACCTTCTACATATATCTTGGAGATTTTACAAATTAGTGTATATGAAAAGTCACTTTGTTATTTTTCATACTTTCATTGGAGAAGGCAATGGCACCCCACTCCAGTACTCTTGCCTGGAAAATCCCATGGACAGAGGAGCCTGGTAGGCTGCAGTCCATGGGGTTGCTGAGAGTAGGACACGACTGAGCGACTTCACTTTCACTTTTCACTTTCATGTATTGGAGAAGGAAATGGCAATCCATTCCAGTGTTCTTGCCTGGAGAATCCCAGGGACAGGGGAGCCTGGTGGGCTGCTGTCTATGGGGTCACACAGAGTCGGACACGACTGAAGTGACTTAGCATAGCATAGCATACTTTCATTATATTCTGTTGCATGATTTACCATAATTTTTACTTAGCTAGTCTCATATTGATAGTCATTTACTATCTTTCATGATTACAGTCACATAGTGAGTAACTTCATTAAAAAGTCATTTTCTGATATCATTATTGTATCTATAGTATAAATTCCTAATTACCATTTAAGGCCATGTGTTTTAAAAATTTGTAAAATATTACCAAATTATTTTCTATAGAGGTGGTACTAATTGATATGCCAACTGGAAATGTATGGAAAATCTTCAAACTAGATTTTCTGAAGTATACATAAAACATCTGTTTTTGGCTTCACCAACTTGGTTTGAAATTCAGGACAGGGGACAATGAGATTATCATTCAAACAGATGTTCAGTCTTGTGCTCACTGTCTGGCCATTGCTGGGGGAGGTGACGAACATCAGAGAGTTCCCAGTTCCTATGGCTCTGGATTGCACATGGCATGTAGGCAGTAAACAGACAGTTTCCAGGGATCTGAGTCTGAGAGCAGCTTTGAAGGGTCCCTGTCTTACCAACAAGGCATGGAAAAAGCTCCTGAGAGCTTCTGGGACCCACACCATGCTCAAAAGCAGAGGATGAGAAGAGGAGTGGATCTGGGCCCAGGGAGCCACAGAGAGCCGAGATTCTGTGACCAGCAGTGATGGCCAGTCTGCTGTTAACAGTTGCAAAAGACAAAGGGTACCTGACAGAGGGTCCTGTAGACTGTTTTCTCCTGGACAAAGCAAGGGGAACGGAGGACACAGATGACATCTCTCTAATAACAAAATAGTATATAAACTTGAAGCTCACCTGGTGTTAAGGTCCTTTAATGGACCGGAACCTGGTGGTCCAGAGTTGACCGATAAGAAAGTAAAGGAGAGAGAAAGAGGCTGATATTCCTTGGTTTACACAGAAAGCCAATAAAGCCCCTGACATGGGACTTGCTCTGTTCATGGAGGCCTCAGGTGCCCTCTCAATGGGGTGAAGACTCAGAGCGCCTTCTCAAGAGGGTCTTAGAAGCCCGGGCAGGAAAGTGAACTCAGAGAGCCTCTGTGCTCCAGGGGATCAGCCTGAAAAAGAGAGAGAGAAAGAAAGAAAGAAAGACAGACATGGGGACCAGAGCTTTGATGGAGCAAAGGTGTTTTAATCAACATGGTGTGGGCATGTTATTCTCAGCAAAGATAAAGATTAAAATTCCAGACTTACAAAACATAGGCGATCCATATTCAAGAGAGAGAGAGTTGTAAACAATCACTTTTACCAAGGAAGAGGGTACTTATCACCATATAGAAACACTAATGAAGGAAATGCCTGGATTCCTCAGTCCTGGGAGAGGCTTGCCCTTCCCTTCAGGAATTAATAAGGAACAGAGAATTCCTGACAGATTCAAAACAGCACACACGAAGCCTCCTGTTAAATGCTTCCTGACAACCTGGGGATAGGACAAGCACTCTGAACTTTCCTGCTTCATCTCTTCTCAGATTCTGCATTAGCAATTGCAAATGCCTTTACCTTGAATCTGTTATTTCACTGAATCCTTAGGTAATTTATTCCTAGTTGCAGACTAGGATGCACTTCCCCAGTGGCTCAGTGGTAAAGAATCTGCCTGCCAATGCAGAAGACTCAGATTTGATCCGTGGTTTGGGAAGATTCCCTGGAGGAGGAAATGGCAACCCATTCCATTATTCTTGCTGGAGAATTCCATGGACAGAGGAGCCTGGCTACAGTCCATGGGGTCGCACAGAGCCAGACACAAATGAGCAACTGAGCTCACATGCAGGCTAGAATCTACTCCAACTAATTTAAACATAAGAAGACTCATAAAACACTCTTGGGAAACTTACAGGAACTCCAGGATTCCTGGGAACTAGTGAAAGTGTTAGTCACTCAGTTGTGTCTGACTTTGGAATTCTGGTCCATTCTCCAGGGTATCTTCTTGACCCAGGGACCAAACTTGAGTCTCCTACACTGTAGGCAGATTCTTTGCCATCTGAGCCACCAGAGAAGTCCTGGGAAGTAGGCTGAGATGCAAAACTAGCAATAATAAAGGCAGGAGAAAAGTCCAGTAAAAACCAGTTACCATTCTCAGACCAGAGGAACCTAGGGAAGGGTTGCCAGACACTTGATGACAGCTACTCCAGGAGACCAGGGACCTCTCCAGCATGCCTGTCTATAGGAAAATGACTTCTTCCTGTCACTGGCAGCTGCCTCTCATTGCTGTTGGAACCAGGCTACATATGGAGCACTAGCCAGAGAGTGCCTGGTCTGCAGAACAAGACAAGTGAGATGGGTATGAGGATGGGTGTTGCATAAACAAGATCTGCATCACTGTGACCTTCGTGTTGAAGAGTTCCAGATCTATGTGTATCTATGCATCAGATCTGCATTTCCAACGTCCTACTAGATGGAGAAAATGACTTCTTAAAGTGTGGAGGCAACAGCTCTTTTGAAGTGACACTATTTTTTAGTGATTTTTTTTCTCTAAAAGCTAGCCTTGTCTTATTTTTAGCATTTTTGGATGAGGTCTCTGAAGACATGTTCTCACCACCCCGTTTCTGAGTTTTCATTTTGAACAGGTTCCCCTGAGGTGTGATCTTTCCCCTGAATGCCAGTATCTTGGTTACTGTGCTTTAGCCGGAAATAAATGAAAGGATGAACATTTTTTTTTAAAATCTGAATTCTGAATCAGTGCATGAAACACAGGATGATTAACCATTTAATGTTCTCCTCCCCCACGAAACTCACACTTATTTATTTCTTGTGGATTTTCTGTGAAGTTGGATTTACAGACTGGAGTTTCCTTGAGAGTATGTAGAACAGTGGATCCCACTTGGTTTGACCACTTTTCTAGAATATTCTGTTCATAGTCTCTGGGCTTTCCAGGTGGCACTAGCGGGAAAGAACCCACCTGCCACTGAAGGAGCCATAAAGATGCAGGTTCAATCCCTGGGTCAGGAAGAGCCCCTGGAGAAGGGCATGGCAGCCCACTCCAGTATTTTTTCCTGGAAAATCCCATGGACAGAGGAGCCTGGTCGGCTACAGTCCATAGGGTTGCAAAGAGTGGGACACAACTGAAGCGACTGAGCATGTGCACACGTAGTCTCTTTCTACTAGTAATTTCCTTATTTAATGTGTAACAGCTTCTTCAGTTTTCTTTTCACTATTTTCTCTTCATTCACATATGTTCAAACATTTCTTATATCCATTGTTTACTGCTATGCTGTCATATCAGATAAGAGTGTCTGCCTATATGTGAAAGTGAAAGTTGCTCCGTTGTGTCCAACTCTTTGTGACCCCATGGACTATACAGTACATGGAATTCTCCAAGCCAGAACATTGGAATGGGTAGCCTTTCCCTTCTCCAGGGGATCTTCCCAAGCCAGGGATCAAACTCAGGTCTCTCGCATTACAGGCAGATTCCTTACCAACTGAGCTATCAGGGAAGACCCCCTCTGCCTATACACACATACACACACACACACACACACACACACACACATAGAGACAGACCTCTGAGATGTTGTGGGTTTGGTTCTAGGCACTAAAATAAAGCAAATATCTCAATAAAGCAAGTCACACAAATATTTTGATTTCCCAATGCACATAAAAATTATCTTTATATCATACTGTATTCTATTAAGCATGCAGTAATATTATGTCTAAAAAACAATGTACATGCCTTAATTAAAAAATACTGCTGAAAAATATTAGCCATTATATGAGGCTTCATTAAATTATAGTGGTAACATCAGTGATCATTAATCACATACCAGCATAATATATAATAAAATGTTCAAGAATTAGCAAAATATAACACAGACTCTAACTATGCAAATGATGTTGGAGAAATAGCTCAATGCAGGGTTGCTACAACCTTCACTTCATAAAAACCACAATAAAGTGAAGCTGAGTAAAGTGTGGTATGTCTGATATATATGTAACAACCACAGCGGAGTCTATTCTCATTCATGTTACATATCCCATGTCAGTCGGTAGAGACCTCTGTCTCGACTTCATCATTCAGCAACCCAGGCTATGGCATTGGTTGTAGGAAGGAGACAACTGGAGGCCATTCCTGGGCTCTTATGCCTCAGCCTGTACACGACACAGCAGCTGTTCACAGCTCAGTAGTCAGATCTAGGTCATGGCTTCACTGTTAGTGCAAGAGGGCTGGGACATGGGATGAATACTTGTGGAGCAGCGGTGTTTATGTCTCAGCTCATGTCAGAGAGAAAGGAGGAAATCAGTATCCTAGGCATGCCTTTCAGCTCCATCCTCTCTGTCACACACCTGCACAAGCATAGACTCAGAGACCATAGGGTATCAGATCTGGACAGCACCGCCCTCAACTTACAGATGGGGGAAGTGAAATGGAGAGAGGGTTGAGGACTGGATCCGGCTCTGCTGATTGCCCCCTGCTAGGCTGCCTCTGCCAGCTGCTTTCCAATGTAGCAGATTCTCCTTGGTCTCTCCTGGTTTGTTCACTGGCGCCCTCTCCCTTGTAATTTTTATTTCATTGTGCTCTTTCCCTCATTCTGTCTCACTGCACATTTTAACTGTGACCTTTATGAAGAGTACCATGAGCATGTATCTGAGCCTCATATGTGCATTTTCAGCTTCCTGTTTCTGAACTTCTTTTGGCTCAGATGCTCCAGATTAACTTTTATAAGCACATTTTTACACATAGAAGGCAAGAAACGAATACACACTGTAGTAAAAGGAATCCTGTGAGAGACATGTGTAAAGGGGACCTTTGTCCTCAGGGCTGGACCATAGGTTTCCAGAGTCAATGCAACAAAAAGAGGTTTCATTTAAGCCTATATACGCAGGTGCCTTTATTTATTTATTTTTTTGCAAGTGCCTTTAGACACAAGAAATGCAGTAGCTTGTACTAGCTGATGCTATGAATCTCGTTAACTCCTTTTTCAATTTTAAAAGATACTGTAGATTTCCAAAGTACCTAATATGGTAGAATCAGAGGCTTGGGGGACACAACCTAAAGGCTGCTGGTGGCTGTGAAATATTGACTTCTCCCTCTTTGAACTTCACCTTATTTCATTTAAAGAAAACATTGTGTATCTTTTCTTTGGTTACCTGTCTAGCTTTTGAAAAGCTTATTCTAACTCCACTCACATTTTGCCTGCCTGAGGTCTTCAAGTTAAATAATACTTTATGGAAGTGCAGTCTTTCTCTCTCTCTCTCTTTTATTTTTCTTCACTAACATGCATGCACTCCAGTCTTGATTGTTTAGCAAACCTTGTAAAGAATTATTTAAGGTTTGAGATATTAGGAATGGTGCATTAATTATTTCATTTTCAAGAAACAAGCCTTTTGAAAGAATGGAACATGATTAATTTCCACTTCTCATTATTTTTTAAAGCTTCTCTCTAAAATGCTCTTTTCTTCCTAGGCATAGAAGTTTGTTGTTTAAAGCTACAAGGGTGAGTGATTTTATTTTCACTATGAGACTGCTCCTGCAAAAGCCAGATATTGATTCTTTTGTTGGATGTACAGTAAAATCATTTAAAGAAACTTGTTCCTTCTTTTTTATAAAGATGAGCATTTTAAATGTGTGTTCCTGCTCTTTCTGGTAAACCTCTGCCTAACTTAGATTCTCTACATCATTTTGTATTTTTTTGTGTGTATGTGGCAATAACGAGATAGAAAAGGCATATGGAGAAGTGAATACAAAAAAGATTTCTCTTATGTCGAATCTTATAAATGCTTTACCTAAGGGTTTGAGTGAAGCCATTTTGCACAAAGCCCTACCAGTGAGAATAAAGAAGTTGCAAAAGAGATTTTTAGTCAGAGAAAGCTTTTTACTTAATGAAACAGTAGCATCTTGTATCTATCCTGTAATTATCAAGAAATAATAGAAAACAGTATTTCTCTCCAACACAGAAGAGCACCTTTATATGATTATATGATAGGATGACTCTCTATTTTAATTATAAATGTTTACTTCAGACACTACTGAAGGGAGCGCAGATTGGAACATTTATGGAAGATGATTTGGCTTCTCCATCAAAATCTAAAATATACATGCCTATAGTTGCAATGTGTTGGGTTAAATAAAAATCATGGTAAACCCGTAGAGAAGATGATTTGGTGGCATAAAGAGTGGAAACACCGTACACACTCCCCAGTATGATTCCAATGTGTTTTGATGAGTGAAAAATCAATGGGCAGAACAGCATGTAGGAAATGTTACTATTTGTGTTACAAAAGGAGAAATAAGTAAGTTTATAAATTTATCACATGTAGTATATTGTTGATATGTCCAAAATATGTTTGGGAAGATATCCCAATAATTCCAAATAATATTAGTTGTTAGTGGGGAGCAAAATTGAAGAGATAGATTGCTATGATTTGAAATCCTGTGGTTATTGGGAAGGAGAAATAAGGAGGAAAAGGGTAACCAAGATTTTGAGCCTGAGTTGGATGTAAAGGTAGGAGGAAGGAAGCAGAGTAAAAGAGGAAAGGTGGTGAGTACATTTAGGGCCCAGGATGGTTGTGGGGCTGTGGCATATCTAGGCAACTTGGAATGTATGGCTGCGACTCCGAAGAGAGGATAAAGGAGGGGATGGACATTTGAAAGCCATCCATGTAGATATTACCCTGAGGTAATAATTACATCAGAGGAGTTCTCCCAGAGAATGCATTTTGGAAAAAGCGTGAATATTTTCAGATTCCTGGGATCTTTAATATGCAAGTATAACTTGGAGTTTCTCTGCCTTGTTTCTAATATGAATGACTAATAAAGTCTGAATATTTATTCTCCAGCTTTCCAATTTAAGCAGAAAGAGAAGTAATTATTTTAGAGTGCTTGTAGCTTGCAACATGATTAGAAATTTCATAGCACATTTATGAGATGTGGATGTTTTGTTTTGAGAAATGCAGGAAGCAAGTCAGACAGAATAAATATTGCTATAAATAAATGCATACAATAGGCAACCCCAAAGCATTCTGATTTGGGGAATCAAACCATCAAGCATCTAATGCTTTTGGCAGGAAGAGAGGTGGCGAAGGCCAAATGAGAATTGGAAAGAACAGATGGCTGTCCTCAGGTGATAAATATTTAACACGAGCTATAGCAGGCATTTCTCAGTAGGCTGACAAGATCTTAATGACCTAAAATTTATTTTAGCGTTCTCTGCTTCAATGAAAGTGAACACCCACCTCCTCAGGCAGCGTATTGTGATGGATAAGCCTTTGAGTATAAAATATTGACCTGAGCCGTATTGACAAGACAGAAAAGGGCTACAGGGCAGAAGCTACCAAACTTTATCTGTTTATGAAGCCCTTAGTGTCTCAATATTTTTTTTCCCACAGCATCCTTAGGCCAAAATAAGAACCTGATAGTTCGGTACTTTAAGTACCTAGATCCAAACAACTTCTTAAGTGTTTATGCCCTAGCAATTTAGCAGCCATTTTAAAAAGTATTACACATAAATTAAAAGAAAAATTATTTTAAATCATTCTTGAATAACCACAGTTACCTCCTTAAATGATCTGTGCCTCTGTTGGGCACTACACAACTTCTTGAAACTTGGAATCAGACTGCATCCCTCACTATCCTCACTTCCTGCTCCTGATTAATTTTTGTGCACTGCTCACTACAGAAAACCCAGTTTGTAAAAGAGGTCATCCAAAGGAATGTCACGTGGTTTGAAAATTACCTCTAGCTTATCATTCATGGGCTCTCTGACAGATGCTCCGTATCAGTATGTTTCCATTAAAAATGTAAAAATTCCACAACTCCCCTATAAATTCTCTGCCATCTGGAGATGGCATACAGTTAAGCAACTGCAGCTTTAGGGAATTAGGAGGTAGTCAAAAATCAGTGTGGGATCAGGGAACAGAACACTTAGCTCATCTCTTTGGATAATCAAGTGGTTTCCTCATTGTGAGAAACTAAGATTCATTGAGTTCATAAGAGGCATCATAATTTGTTTACAGTTATGCATCAACATGAGTTTGCATAACCCCCTTTCAAAAGAATACAATAAGTTTTCAAGATAAAGCAATAATCTCTTATCCTAAGATCCCATGAGAAAATAAGATCAGATTATGGTCAGTGCTTCTGTGGGCAGAATTCAGGGCTCGTGTAGGTTGGACAATGTGTGATTTGTTCCTCAGAGTATTTTTGAGCTGTGCCTCTGGGGCTTTGTTAAAGGACACAGTGTCAGATGTATTATCTACTAGAGGGGCCAGGAAATGACTCTGCATCTAATCACTCCTGAACATGGAGATATTTTATTAGGTGAATGAAATATTAGGCTCCTACATCACCTTAATTGTGTTCCAAATTGGATCCCAAAATTAAATCCTTGTTTCCTGTCTATTATTGCTTAACTTGCTTTTTAAAAATTGCTATGACAAAAAATTCATTGTAAGCTATAATTTATCAACTGTCTTACATAATCATTAGATAGAACAACAGGATTACCTCTAGCTTTTAGAACAATCATGAAGAAAACTCACTTCCCTTTCCTCGTTTTCCCTGGAATCAACCTGATTCTAGAATGTATCATCTTTGAAAGGAAGAAGAAGAGGAAGCAATTACTTATTTTTTCAAGTTTCTGCCTATTCTATACTATGCACTTTTGCTACCTTGGTGAATTCAGAATCCATAAGAACAGTCTCTCTTTACTGGTTAGGAAAAACTTAGAATTAGCAAGTGCTTGAATGGGAATTCAAACACCAGCATCCATGTTCTTTTTACTATGTGCTTTCTTTCTTTTTCTAGGACGCTTGGACAATGCCACCAAACAGTGCAAAGCTGTGCCTGATCTGTGAGCCTCCAATCTGCTGTCACAAGCCCAGGATCGAGCCAGTTAGGTCCAGGTAGGTTCACAGGTTGGTAAAGTCCCAACAGCCAATGTACGGAAGTTGCTCTTTTTGTATTCCCTATGATCCCTATGTTGAAATCACAAGAGTACCAATGCTTAAAACCTTTACCAAAGAATCCAAAGAAATATGGGCCCAGGAAAGACTAGTGTGGTACTAGGAGAGGCCTTAGTGATCTCTTAATTCAGTTTTATGATATTATAGATGAGAAAACGAGGACCAGGGTAGTTAAGCTACCTCAAGTTAGTGAGGATCTGGGTTTTAGAATCCAAGTCACCTGACATCAAATCTAGAGTTCTTTATACCATGTCTTTGCCCATCATGAGATTCTTTTCAAACACAATAATATAGGCTTATTATAGAAAAAAAGAAAATACAAATATGTAGTAGGTAATAAAAATAGAATTTACCTACATTCCTCCCACTCAAGATAACCACTTATGTTAGGACTTCTTTCTACATATATATGTTCATTTAAGTGGACAGAAGGGGTCTGGTCTCCAGGCCAGAATACTAGAATGGGTAGCCTTTTCCTTCTCCAGGGGATCTTCCTAACCCAGGGAATGAACCCAGGTCTCCCGCATGGCAGGCAGATTCTTTACCAGCTGAGCCACAAGGGAAGCCCAAGAATGCTGGAATGGGTAGCCTATCCCTTCTCCAGCAGATCTTCCTGATCTAGGAACCAAACCAGGGTCTCCTGCATTGCAGGCAGATTCTTTACCAACTGAACTATCAGGGAAGTCCCCATTATAGAAAAAAAGAAAATATATAGTGGGTAATAAAAATAGAATTTACCCAAATTCCTCCCATTCAAGATAACGGCTTCTGTTAAGACTTCTTTGTATACATATATGCTCATTTAGGTGCCTAAGATGGTAAAGAATCCACCTGCAATGTGGGAGACCTGGGTTTAATCCCTGGCTTGGGAAGATCTCCTGGAGGAGGGCATGGCAACCCATTCCAGTTTCCTTGCCTGGAAAATCCCTATAGATAGAGGACCTGGCGGGCTATAGTCCTTGGTGTCACAAAGAGTAGGACATGACTGAGCAGCTAAACACACATACATATTTTTAAAATATAATTGTACTATGTATAATAGCTTGTAATCATTTTAACTTAATATTTTATAAATACCTATATATGAATACAAAATATATACCAATATCATAATCTTTTATATCAGCATAGTACAATATACAAAAACCTCTTTTTTGTGGAAGTTTAGGTTCTTTCTAATTCATTGCCATTATAATAATACTTCTATAAAACTTATAATGTAAGAGGTATATATACATCTCTGTCAATCTATCAGTCTATCTCTATATCTATCTATCTACTGAATGATTAATTTCTTGAGATATATTCCTAGAAGTTCAACTCCAGGAACAAAGCATATGTGTTAGATTTCTCCAGAGAAACAGATCCAATAGGATTTATTATGTAGAAAGAAGTAGTTTATAAAAAATTGGCTCATAAGATTATGAAGGCTCAGAATTCTCAAAATTTGCAGGTTAATTCTGCAAACGGAAGACCCAACACAGCCACATTTGTGTTTCCAATCAGAATGCCAGCAGGATCACGACCTAGGAAGAGTCAATATTTCAAGTCTGAAGGCAGGAAAAAAACTGTCCACCAAGTTGAAAGGCCATCAGACAGGAGGAATTCTCTCTTACTCAGGGAAGGATAAGCCTTTTTGTTCTATCCAAGCTGCACATAAAATTATCAGAGTAGGTGAACAGTTTTTAAATTTCTGATTTGTATTTCCAAGTTGGCCTCAGAAAATTCTGTCCTATTTCGGAAGGCAAACTCCAGCAGCGGAGAATGTCGCTGTTCCCCATCCTTGCCAACACTAGTCTTATCAATCTTTTGAAATCCTTGTCAATCCTAGTTATTCATGAATTCTGTATTTGTGAATTTGCTAACTCATTAAAGTCTATTTGCAATTCCAAAGTCAGTACTCAGGGCACTTTCCTGGTTGTTTGTGGACATGTGCAGAGTGGTGAAAAATTTGAATCACATATGGGCAAACAAGGCCATCTCCTGCACTCTTGTTTCAACTTTCATACTGTGAACAAGTGTCTTTTTCACAGTTAATTTAGTGCCACAATTTTCACATTTTGTGCTTTTGTTGGTAATTTTGCTGTTTAAATGGTCCCCTAGTATATGCTAAAGTGCTGTTTACTGTTCCCATGTGTAAGAAGCTGTGATGTGTCTTCTGGAAAAAATACACGTGTTAGATAAGCTTCATTCAGGCCTGAGTTATAGTGCTGTTGGCTGGGAGTTCAGTGTTCATGAATCAAGGTATGATGTATCCAGAGAAGGGGAGAGGAAATTCACTGATCTGTATGTGAGGCTTCTCTGGAAAGTGCAGAAATAACATCCACAGTTCGAGATGAAGCTATGGGACAGTTAAATTTGTGGATTAGTGATATGATGACCGATTAAAAAACCGTAGTAGATAGAATTGTTGTGAGTTGAAAGCCAAAGAAATTTATGGTCATGTTACCCAGCATCAGGATAATGTTCTCAGCTAATGTTTTACTATAAAGAAACACTGCCTATGGTTAAACAAAATTATATGCCTATCAGTTGAAGAAAATGTTGTGACCAAAAGCTTGCAAGAACCTGTTCTATTTCTCCTGGGAGCAATGGCTCCGTATACATTTTTTCAGTGTTCACAGACTTTATAACCATGAACTGTGATTTCCTCTTATTTTAATATGCAACTTTTATTGTAGCTGAAATTGGCCTTTTTAGGTTTACTTGTTGTTGTTGTTATTTAGTTGCTAAGTCATGTCTGACTCTTTTGCGTCCCTATGAACTGTAGCCTGCCAAGGTCCTCTGTCCATGGGATTTTCCAGACAAGAATACTGGAGTGGATCGCCATTTCCTTCTTCCCTGGATCTTCCTGACCCAGGGACTGAACTGGCCTCTCCTGCACTGCAGGCAGATTCTTTACCCCTGAGCCATCAAGGAAGCCCTTTATGTTTAATGAGCATATATATTTCTTCTTTGTCAAGACACAGTATAACATAGTAGTTAAGAAAGAGTATAATGTCTGAAAAAATATCCTGGCTCCACACTAAATTGATACCAAGGAATTTGGGTTCTACAGTGTTTTCTTCCATACATATATGATTGCTATTACTTTCTGAGCTTTTCTTTTCACTTATACAAAATGAAGTTATGAATTTCTCCAATTCTAAGGTTTTGGGTTTCATATGCCAAAGCCTTTGACTGTGTGGATCCCAAGAAACTGTGGGAAATTCTGAAAGAGATGGAAATACCAGACCACCTGATCTGCCTCTTGAGAAATTTGTATGCAGGTCAGGAAGCAACAGTTAGAACTGGACAAGGAAAAACAGACTGGTTCCAAATAGGAAAAGGAGTACGTCAAGGCTGTATATTGTCACCCTGTTTATTTAACTTCTATGCAGAGTATAGCATGAGAAACGCTGGACTGGAAGAAACACAAGCTAGAATCAAGATTGCCGGGAGAAATATCAATAACCTCAGATATGCAGATGACACCACCCTTATGGCAGAAAGTGAAGAGGAACTCAAAATCCTCTTGATGAAAGTGAAAGAGGAGAGTGAAAAAGTTGGCTTAAAGCTCAACATTCAGAAAATGAA
>NW_011494612.1:1912801-1914460 GCF_000754665.1 Bison bison bison | reverse complement strand
AAGGAATGATGCTAAAGCTGAAACTCCAGTACTTTGGCCACCTCATGCAAAGAGTTGACTCATTGGAAAAGACTCTGATGCTGGGAGGGACTGGGGGCAAGAGGAGAAGGGGACGACAAAGGATGAGACGGCTGGATGGCATCACTGATTCGATGGACGTGAGTCTGAGTGAACTCTGGGTGTTGGTGATGGACAGGGAGGCCTGGCGTGCTGCGATTCATGGGGTCGCAGAGTTGGACATGACTGAGCGACTGATCTAATCTGATCTGAATCTAAAGATGTCATGTTCTAGATCTACTCTAAATTTACCTCCACAATGTGCATTTGGGAATCTATGACTACTGTAATGTTTCTAGAAGCAGAGCATAATTATTGGGATAGTATCTACATTCTTTAATTCTACTTTGAAGATTTGATGTGTTGAAGAATTTTAGAGTGATACTACTTCCAAGGAGTTGTTTTATATATATATATATATATATATATGATTGTTGACTCAAATTAGTTGTTTTATATATATATATATATGATTGTTGACTCAAATTAGTAAACAAAATCTGGATTATCAAATTAGTAAACAAAATCTGGATTATCATTTTATCAAATAAAAATTATAGAATAATTATATTATCTGCATTGTTATTTATTGTCACTGTCTCTGTGCATAATTACACTGGAGACAAATATGTTTACTTCTTAATATGGTTCACTATCACAAATTGCTGTAATGAGTGAAGTAATTTATAATAATTTTAGCTAAAGAAAAATACAGTCACCAAAGTTTATACTTAAGATGCTCAGTCTCAAATTAGAAAACAGTAGAAATCCATTCTTATGACAGAATTTGTAACTATTCCTCAAGATACCAAGGTTTTTATCTGATCTACAAGTTTCTTACTCCTACTCAGCAACCTGTTTTAACTTGCTTTCTTGTAATCAGGCCCAGAATCTATACTCACTATCTTTGTGTATGTTGTAATTGGATATATCTTGTCTATGCCAAAGCCTTTGACTGTGTGGATCACAATAAACTGTGGAAAATTCTGAAAGAAATGGGAATACCAGACTACCTGATCCGCCTCTTGAGAAACCTGTATGCAGGTCAGGAAGCAACAGTTAGAACTGGACATGGAACAACAGACTGGTTCCAAATAGGAAAAGGAGTACATCAAGGCTGTATATTGTCACCCTACTTATTTAACTTATGTGCAGAGTACATCATGAGAAACACTGGGCTGGAGGAAGCACAAGCTGGAATCAAGATTGCTGGGAGAAATATCAATAACCTCAGATATGCAGATAACACCACCCTTATGGCAGAAAGTGAAGAGGAACTAAAAAGGCTCTTGATAAAAGTGAAAGAAGAGAGTGAAAAAGTTGGCTTAAAGCTCAACATTTAGAAAACGAAGATCATGGCATCTGGTCCCATCACTTCATGGCAAATAGATGGGAAACAGTGAAAATAGTGTCAGACTTTATTTTTTGGGCTCCAAAATCACTGCAGATGGTGATTACAGCCATGAAATTAAAAGACACTTACTCCTTGGAAGGAAAGTTATAACCAACCTAGACAGCATATTAAAAAGCAGAGACATTACTTCGTCAACAAAGGTCTGTCTAGTCAAGGCTATGGTTTTTACAGTGGTCATGGATGGATGT
>NW_011494612.1:1911617-1912546 GCF_000754665.1 Bison bison bison | reverse complement strand
ATCAGGGTCTTTTCCAATGAGTCAGCTCTTTGCATCAGGTGGCCAAAGTATTGGAGTTTCAGCTTCAACATCAGTCCTTCCAATGAATGCCCAGGACTGATCTCCTTTAGAATGGACTGGTAGGATCTCCTTGCAGTCCAAGGGACACTCAACAGTCTTCTCCAACACCACTGTTCAAAAGCATCAATTCTTCGGCACTCAGCTTTCTTTATAGTCCAACTCTCACATCCATACATGACCACTGGAAAAACGATAGCTTTAACTAGATGGACCTTTGTTGGCAAAGTAATGTCTCTGTTTTTTAATATGCTGTCTAGGTTGGTCGCCAGGAGGAGCTACCCCACGTCCGAGGCCAGGGGCGGCGGCTGGGAGGACCTACCCCATGTGCAAGGCCAGGGGCAGTGGCCGGAAGGAGCAACCTCACCTCCAAGAAGCAGTGGCTGTGTGGGCGCAGGAGGGCCTTATGGAACTATTCCACATTCAAGTTCAGAAGGGGTGGCAGTGAGGAGATACCCCTCATCCAAGGTAAGGAGCAGTGGCTGCGCTTTGTTGGAGCAGCCGTGAAGAGATACCCCATGCCCAAGGTAAGAGAAACCCAAGTAAGACGGTAGGTATTGCAAGAGGGCATCAGAAGGCAGACACACTGAAACCATATTCATAGAAAACTAGTCAATCTAATCACACTAGGACCACAGCCTTGTCTAACTCAATGAAACTAAGCCATGCCTGTGGGGCCACCCAAGAGGTGCGGGTCATGGTGGAGAGGTCTGACAGAATGTGATCCACTGGAGAAGGGAATGGCAAACCACTTCGGTATTCTTGCCTTGAGAACTCCATGAACAGTATGAAAAGGCAAAATGATAGGATACTGAAAGAGGAACTCCCCAGGTCAGTAGGTGCCCAATATGCTACTGGAGATCAGTGGAGAA
>NW_011494612.1:1911034-1911517 GCF_000754665.1 Bison bison bison | reverse complement strand
GCTGAAACTCCAATACTTTGGCCACCTGATGGGAAGAGCTGACTCACTGGAAAAGACCCTGATGCTGGGAAAGATTGAGGGCAGGAGGAGAAGAGGATGGTGGATGATGGGATGGTTGGATGGCATCACTGACTCAATGGACATGGGTTTGGATGGACTCTGGGGGTTGGTAATGGACAATGAGGCCTGGCATGCTGCAGTTCATGGGGTCGCAGAGTCAGACATGACTGACTGAGTGAACTGAACTGAACTGAACTAGGGTACATAATAACTTCCCAGAAGTTGCTGATACAGAATTATAAGATTTTCTTAATTTCTTTTCAAAATTTTCAATGATGCTTATAATCAAACGGTCAGATATTAATAATGAAGAAAATTATATATTCTAGGAAATTCAGTTCAGTTCAGTCGCTCAGTTGTGTCTGACGCTTTGCAACCCCATGAGCTACAGCATGCCAGGCCTCCCTGTCCCTGTCTCCCAGA
>NW_011494612.1:1896301-1910934 GCF_000754665.1 Bison bison bison | reverse complement strand
AATTGAAAGTGGTTAAATAAGAGATGGCAAGAGTGAATGTCAACATTCTAGGAATCAGCTAACTGAAATGGACTGGAATGGGTGAATTTAACTCAGATGACCATTATATCTACTACTGCGGGCAGGAATCCCTCAGAAGAAATGGAGTAGCCATCATGGTCAACAAAACAGTTCGAAATGCATTCTTGGATGCAATCTCAAAAACGACAGAATGATCTCTGTTCGTTTCCAAGGCAAACCATTCAATATCACAGTTATCCAAGTTTATGCCCCAACCAGTAACGCTGAAGAAGCTGAAGTTGAACGGTTCTATGAAGATCTCCAAGACCTTTTAGAACTAACGCCCAAAAAAGATGTCCTTTTCATCACAGGGGACTGGAATGCAAAAGTAGGAAGTCAAGAAACACCTGGAGTAACAGGCAAATTTGGCCTTGGAATATGGAATGAAGCAGGGCAAAGACTAATAGACTTTTGTCAAGAGAATGCCACTGGTCATAGCAAACACCCTCTTCCAAAACACAGGAGAAGACTCTACATGTGGACATCACCAGATGGCCAACACCAAAATTAGACTGATTATATTCTTTGCAGCCAAAGATGGAAATGCTCTATACAGTCAGCAAAAACAAGACCAGGAGCTGACTGTGGCTCAGATCATGAACTCCTTATTGCCAAATTCAGACTGAAATTGAAGAAAGTAGGGAAAACCACTAGACCATTCAGGTATGACCTAAATCAAATCCCTTATGATTATACAGTGGAAGTGAGAAATAGATTTAAGGGCCTAGATCTGATAGAT
This sequence comes from Bison bison bison, assembly GCF_000754665.1. NCBI lineage: Eukaryota > Metazoa > Chordata > Mammalia > Artiodactyla > Bovidae > Bison > Bison bison. The sequence continues at coordinate 1,910,135 of NW_011494612.1, read as the reverse complement.
AGAGTGCCTGATGAACTATGGATGGAGGTTCATGACAGAAGCATCAGTTCTTCAGTGCTCAGCTTTCTTTATAGTCCAACTCTCACATCCATACATGACCACGGGAAAAACCCTAGCCTTGACTAGACAGACCTTTGTTGGCAAAGTAATGTCTCTGCCTTTGAATAGGCTAACTAGGTTGGTTATAACTTTCCTTCCAAGGAGTAAGCGTCTTTTAATTTCATGGCTGTAATCACCATCTGCAGTGATTTTGGAGCCCAAAAAAATAAAGTCTGACACTGTTTCCACTGTTCCCCATCTATTTGCCATGAAGTTATGGGACCAGATGCCATGATCTTCATTTTCTGACTGTTGAGTTTTAAGCCAACATTTTTACTCTCCACTTTCACTTTAATCAAGAGCCTTTTTAGTTCCTCTTCACTTTCTGCCATAAGGGTGGTGCCATCTACATATCTGAGGTTATTGATATTTCTCCCAGCAATCTTGATTCCAGCTTGTGCTTCCTCCAGCCTAGCATTTCTCATAATGTACTCTGCATATAAGTTAAATAAGCAGGGTGACAATATACAGCCTTGACATACTCCTTTTCTTATTTGGAACCAGTCTGTTGTTCCATGTCCAGTTCTAACTGTTGCTTCCTGACCTGCATACAAATTTCTCAAGAGGCAGGTCAGGTGGTCTGGTATTCCCTTCTCTTTCAAAGTTTTCCACAGTTTCTTGTGATCCACCCAGTCAAAGGCTTTGGCATAGTCAATAAAGCAGAAATAGATGTTTTTCTGGAACTCTCTTGCTTTTTTGATGATCCAGCAGATGTTGGCAATTTGATCTCTGGGTTCTCTGCCTTTTCTAAAACCAGCTTGAACATCTGGAAGTTCACGGTTCATGTATTGCTGAAGCCTGGCTTGGAGAATTTTGAGCTTTTCTTTGCTAGCATGTAAGATGAGTGCAATTGTGCAGTAGTTTGAGCATTCTTTGACTTGCCTTTCTTTGGGATTGGAATGAAAACTGACCTTTTCCAGTCCTGTAGCCACTGCTGAATTTTCCAAATTTGCTGGCATATTGAGTGCAGCACTTTCACAGCATCATCTCTCAGGATTTGAAATAGCTCGACTGGAATTCCATCACCTCCACTAGCTTTGTTCGTAGTGATGCTGTCTAAGGCCCATTTGACTTCACATTCCAGGATGTCTGGCTTAGGTGAGTGATCACACCATTGTGATTATCTGGGTCATGAAGATCTTTTTGTATAGTTCTTCTGTGTATTCTTGCCACCGCTTCTTAATATCTTCTGCTTCTGTTCGGTCCATACTATTTCTGTCCTTTATTGAGCCCATCTTTGCATGAAATGTTCCCTTGATATCTCCAATTTTTTTGAAGAGATCTCTAGTCTTTCCCATTCTATTTCTTCTATTTCTTTGCATTGATTGTGAGGAAGGCTTTCTTCTCTCTCCTTTTATTCTTTGGAACTCTGCATTCAAATGGGTATATCTTTCCTTTTCCCCTTTGCTTTTCACTTCTTTTCTTTTCACAGCTATTTGTAAGGCCTCCTCAGACAGCCATTTTGCTTTTTGCATTTCTTTTTCATTTTTATCCAGGTGTACCAAAAATTCATCATTTATGCATTTCTGGTGTCTTTTGAATACCTTCTCTGTATTTTGATAATTTCCCACAGTTTGAGTTTTGGTTCGCTGTTAGAGAATCTATTTTTAGACATGTTTGCCCCAGGCTAAGGGCATAGAATCCACATTCTGTGATTACAGAATCTATACTCTGGAAGATAAGCAAAAATAAGCCACCTGAGAATGTAAATTTCCTTTTTTTTTTTTTCTGGAATAGTAGCTTGGATATGTGGCTTTTGGCAATAGGAGTCTCTTTATTGGCCAAATCTGTGTGTGCCTGGATGCTTAACCTCTACATTGTTTCACTAACCCTGTTTAATGAATCTATGTGTTCCTTAATATCCTTTAACAAATGATTTTTCTACTTAGATTAAGCAGAATGTTTTTTGTTACTTGCAAGTTAATTAAAATATGTTAGATTTTATAAAAACACTATGCACATAGTTTTTAAAAATAAAAGGATTATAATAAACATGAGCCATCTCTCCATTTTTTTTTCCAATCCTATTACCTAGAAACATTCATTTTCAACAACTGAGTTGATTGGTCTGTTATTTTCCCCTTCTCCACATATAAATTATATGTGTATATAACTATTTATCATAGCTAGATATTCTTGGGTTGGCCAAAATGTTCATTCAGGTTTTCCATAAAGTGTATGGAGAAGCCTGAATGAACTTTTTGGCCAAAATTGATTATGGATTTCTCTTTTTATGTTCACCTCTCTTGCTTTCCTGCATCTTCTCCATATCATTATAAAATATTTGCTTAAGTCACTGGTCGGTGTTCACTATGTAGATATGTTTATTAATAAGCCAAGTAGTATACTATCATTTTGTTTTTTTATATCCTTTCTTTTTTCCTGGAGTCTATAATTGCCTTGCTCCCTCATTTTGTTTGATTTGTTTGTTCAATATATCTTTTCAAATTCTCTGTCATCTCACTCAAATACTCATTACTACAGTTTTTCAAATGTTCAAATAAATCTGATATTTTGGAGATCTTAACCTCACTGTTTTAGCCTGTGCTGGTTGCTTTCCAGCCTTTGGGATGGCTGTCCAGGTGAGACTCCATTTTGTAGCTTTCTTGCGTTGGATCCTCTATTTTCTAGGCACCAGTCTGCCTCTTTTTTGTTTTAGTGCCCCATTTTGCTAGAGCATATCTTATAGTATCTTCCTGAAAGTGAATATATGGGATTTTGAGTCCCTGCACACTTTTGCAAATTTTCTGTCACTGCTCACACTTTATCATTTGGCTATAAAATTGAATATTTTTCCCATAGCATTTTTCTATGAGCAGCACTTCTCTTTTTAAGAAGAAGGAATCAATTTTCTCAATTGTTTTTTAACTGTGATTTAATGCAAATTAATTGTTAACTCACAGTTATTACTGAAGTGAGTATAACTGTCATTTGCAATTTTAGGTAAGAATTTTCATATCTGAATGTATTTTGCCGCCTTTGAAAGGACCTAAGTAGTTTACAGTGTCAATATTGTTAAATATTTTGCAAATCATCAAAATAATGTGAACAATGTTAATTTATAGCCCTTTGGCTGTCTTCTTCCAGACCTAGGAAAATTTCGTGAAGTATTAATATATGAGGAACTGGACTTGTAACTTGGTATCTGTTGCCAGTTAAGAGGATTAGAGCTCTGTTTTGGATATTGTCATTTCTAGCAAAATCTGCTAGATAAATACTGAGATTCATAGATGTTAGAATGACTTTTTGTGCTTCTCTTTGCAGGAAAACTGACTTCTCCCATTAATCCAAAGTCTTTTCTAAATGAAAAGTCCAAGAACATTAACTTCAAGATTTAAAAATTAAAATTAAAAACTGTTCAATAAAATATAACAGGTAGTTTCTATGAAAGTAAGCTTTGATCTTGAAGAAAATTCAGGATAAGCATCTCTGTGAAAATAACAATCCTTAACTCTGTTTTATCTTCATATACTACTGTATTACTCAGTATTCTGATAAATCCTTATGCAGCACTGTGCACAGAGGAGGCACTTGCTAAAAGACGGCATACAGAACAAATGAAATAATGAGAAACAGAGTAAATGTTTAAGTAGAAAGTTCAGAGTTCTTTTTTTTCTATTTTTTTGCAGTGAAACTCATGTAACAATGTAAATTCTATGCTGATAGTAAATTAGGAACTTTCAGTATCTAAAGATTGCACTGTCTCTTCCTCCTTTTTTCCCTCAACATCTTACCCAGGCACTGAATTATATATCTTGTCACAATCTCTGCCACTTGGTTGTGAACTTTAGGAGAATTAAGTCTGTGATTAATTCATCTTAGCATTTACCTTAGCAGCTACGGTTCTAATCTGCACACAGATGGTGTTCAATCAATGTCTATAGAGTTGAGTCATTAGTGAGCCTCTGGGTGACTATCTACCAGGTTCAATAACATGATAGTACCTTTCCAATAAAGAAATGAAAAAATAGAAGTTGTGTAGTAAAACATACTAAGGTAAATGATGGGACAATATCATACAGAGAGCACAGACAAATATAAGCTCACATCTTCTAAGAATTCAGGTAAAATTTTCACCATAGCTTAATGCCTTTGAGATCTTTGGCAGACGCTTTTAAATAATACAAAGAAGATATTGATTTTAACCAGTGAGGGAGTTGATTAGCGCCCTGCTTTTGTTGGGATTAAAACAATACCATTTAAAGAATGTTCTTTCACAAAAGTCTTTTTTAAAAACATATAGGCCTTTTGAAGCCTATTCATGCAAATATTTGATGTTAAGAGGCATTAGAAAGTTGAAAATTAACTTTTTCTTCGTGAAAAAATTTAAAAAATGAATGGTAGAATCTGAGTAAATGTAAATATGTTAATTTGAGGAGCAAGTTAGAAACCAGAATGCTAAATCATGACCTGTGTCTTAGACCTCTGTATCTGGGAATTTAATTCATCTGGGAAACTTCCTTGAGCTCTGCCAGCTCTCTCATCATCTCACTGTGTTTGCTGTAATAAGAGTATTGCTCATTATAATTTCTTATAATAGCACTGCTATGAGGCATCATTAAATTCACCTCTATAAGTAGTAGTTGTTGTTCAGTCGCTAAGCCATGTCCAACTCTTTGCAGGCCCCTGGACTGACTGTAGCATGCCAGGTTTCCCTGTCCTTCACCATCTTCCAGAGTTTGCTTAAACTCATGTCCATAGAATCAGTGGTCCCATCCAAGCTTCTCATACTCTGTCACCCTCCTCTTCCTGCCCTCAATCTTTCCCAGCATCACAGTCTTTTCCAGTAAGTGGGCTCTTCACATCAGGTGGTTAAAGTATCAGAACTTCAGCTTCCGCAACAGTCTTTCCAATAAAGTCCTTCCAATATCCAGGACTGATTTCCTTTAGAATTGATTGGTTTGATCTCCTTGCTGTCCAAGGGACTCTCAAGAGTCTTCTCCAGCACCACACCTCCTCAAATTGCCACCTTTTCTTGCTTACCTCTTCTATCAATCTCCTTGGATGCTAAGCAAAATGCAGACTCCTTGAGGGCAGAACTTGCTTACACTGGTGTTAGTCGCTCAGTCATGTCTGATTCTTTGCAACCCCATGGACTGTAGCCCTCCATGCTCCTCTGTCCAAGGAATTTCCTAGGCAAGAATACTGGAGTGGGTTGCCATTTCCTTCTCCAGAGGATCTTCCCAACTCAGAGATCAAACCTAGGTATTTTACATTGCAGGCAGATTCTTTACCAGCTGTGCTGCCAAGGAAGCCCTGCTGCTGCTGCTGCTAAGTCACTTCACTCATGTCCAACTCTGTGCGACCCCATAGACGGCAGCCCACCAGGCTCCCCCATCCCTGGGATTCTCCAAGCAAGAACACTGGAGTGGGTTGCCATTGCCTTCTCCACAGGGAAGCCCTACATAAGCCTAAAATCATGCTAAGTACACAGGACATTAAGAAGTATTATTGAATGATGATTAAAATGGGACCTTTTCCTATTCCTTTTTCTATTCTGTTTGATTACTCGTAAATTGCTGTTGTATAAATCAGAAGTTCAGGGATTATAAATTTTGTTAGCTTCTGAACTGTTTAGGAGACTGGATATTGTTCCCAGATCAATTACTTCAGCTAGAGGACAGAAGCAATGACAAAGGGTCCTGCTACATTAGTTAGTGGTTTGTTTTCCCTTCACTCAGGCATGTTTGTACCCTGACATAAACTGCATCCTGTTTCCAAGCAGATGAGATCCAAATGTATGTGAGTGATTCAGAACAATTAGTCTGCAAGTCTGAATAAGCAGCTCCAGTTTCAGACTGTAGGTTAATAGTGTAATTTTTGTAGAAGGATAAAACTTTACCAAAGCTGTGGTCACTGTTACTGAGTAATAGGTTAAAGTTCAAAGTGGGCTGCCATTTCCTTCCCTAGGAGATCTTCCTGACCCAGGGATTGAATGTGGGTCTCCTGCATTGCAGGCAGATTCTTTACCATCTGAGCTACCAGAGAGATACACATTGTGGTAAGACCGTTTAATAATTTTAGTATTTAATACTATTTAAGAACTGGACATGGAACAACAGACTGGTTCCAAATAGGGAAAGGAGTACATTAAGGCTGTATATTGTCACCCTGCTTATTTAACTTATATGCAGAGTAGATCATGAGAAACGCTAGGCTGGAGGAAGCACAAGCTGGAATCAAGATTGCTGGGAGAAATCAATAAATTCAGATATGCAGATGACACCACCCTTATGGCAGAAAGTGAAGAGGAACTAAAAAGCCTCTTGATGAAAGTTAAAGAGGAGAGTGAAAAAGTTGGCTTAAAGCTCAACATTCAGAAAACTAAGATCATGGCATCCAGTCCCATCACTTCATGGGAAATAGATGGGGAAACAGTGGAAACAGTGGCAGACTTTATTTTTGGGGGCTCCAAAATCACTGCAGATGGTGATTGCAGCCATGAAATTAAAAGATGCTTATTCCTTAGAAGGAAAGTTATGACCAACCTAGTTAGCATATTAAAAAGCAGAGACATTACTTTGTCAACAAAGTCCATCTAGTCAAGGTTATGGTTGTTCCAGTAGTCATGTATGGATGTGAGAGTTGGACCATGAAGACAGCTGGGTGCTGAAGAACTGATGCTTTTGACCTGTGGTGTTGGAGAAGACTCTTGAGAGTCCCTTGGACTGCAAGGAGATCCAATCCATCCATTCTAAAGGAGATCAGTCCTGAGTATTCCTTGGAAGGACTGATGTTGAAGCTGAAACTCCAAAACTTTGGCCACCTCATGCAAAGAGTTGACTCAGTGGAAAAGACCCTGATGCTGGGAAGGACTGGGTGCAGGAGGAGAAGGGGACGACAGAGGATGAAATGACTGGATGGCATCACCGACTCGATGGACACGAGTTTGGGTAAACTCTGGGAGTTGGTGATGGACAGGGAGGCCTGGCGTGCTGCAGATCATGGGGTCACAAAGCGTTGGACACGACTGAGCAACTAACTGAACAATAAAAATATGCACATCAAATTTATATTTTTCCTGTATTTGGAGATTATATTCTCAAATATCTACCCATGCCTATCAAGTTTATTAAATCTTCACTAAATTTATTAAAATAGTGCTTAAGCTATTTTGAGTCTTTTAATGTGAAAAATCAACTTCCCCAGCTATTTTAGCATATGGAAACATTCCTTATATCATCATTCAGATACCAGGATTTAGTCTGGATTTTACTTTTTGATGCACCATTCTGTTTAACTAGTATGTTGAATGTGACGTGCATATAAATAATCAAGTTACAAATTATATATAAGTAAAAAAGCTTTGTAAGTTAACATTCCTTTGATGAAAAGCAAAGGTGTTTGATAAAAATTATGAAAAAACTTTCTTCCAAAAATTAGTAATGTTTCAAGAATGATTAAAGTAAGAACATTGTTAGTATTCAGAATATAAAAGGCAATGTGAAATAATTCTAATGAATCAGAGTGGATTTATGTCTAAGATGAGGAAAATTGAATGACTTTAAATGAAAAATTTTAAATTAATTTTTAGCTAGAAATGTCAGTTATCAAAAGTTGTTTATCAAAGGCAAATATTTAATACCTCTTGAATGATTTTCTCAGAATTAGTCAATCTCAGAACAGTCATGCAGGTTAATGACAGCTTCACTTTGCTTGGAAGGTATGTTCCAATTTCATTTCTCTAGTGTTTTTAATTTTGTAGAAGTTTATCGCAGATCCATGGATCTGCTTGTGACCTGTGGCATCCTCTATTGATCTGATTATTCAATGGTGCACTTCGGTTAATTCTAGAGATCTTAAAATACTGACATAGTTTTAAATTTGATAAAAATTGAGATCAAGGAGTGTATGCAGCCCCTGGTCAGTGATAAGAAGGATAATTCCATAGAAATCTTGGTAATAAATATTATGAAACATAAATGCAAGTTATGGAGTGTTTTAGGTAAATTCAGCCTAGCCTAATATTATATGGGTTAGCAATAGCTCTGCTTCATTGTTGAAGACAAATACCCACTGGGAATAAATGCTATTTTGCTTTGTAAATGCACAGGTGCACGTTCACAGTCCCTTGATTTTAGAATATAAATGTTAGCCACACTGAGCATTAGCCCACAACTGGGATTAGGTGACACAAAACTCTTCAGTCCATTTTACAAATGTGACTCTATTCAGGTAGTTGGGCTTGTGTGTGTCATGAATATCACATTGGGGCTGTTGGTTGCCAGAAGTATTTCAGTTTTACAGTTAATGTGTAAAGCTTTAAATGCCTTATTCAGGGGACTTTTATTTATAAGAGTGCTCTTTGCTGTCTGCATCATTTCCCACCCATCATCAAAATTTGACAGGTAGCCTTATGATGAATACTTTGAAGGACTGAGAAAGTTATCTTTCACTAGGAAATGTCATCATTGAGATGAATCAGATTTTAAATAAAAGCCAAAGCTTTAATATGAATGATGTTAGAAATACTATTCATATTCTGGGTATGCCAAAATACCTTGGTTGGCACATTAATGAATAAATTAAGTTTGTTATGGGTTTACTAGAGAAGATTCTGATTTCTTTTTTGAGATTTTGCTTTACCTGATCTCAATAATGATAGCAGTAGTAATGAAAATGAGAGCTAAGTTAAATTAAGTAGATACTATATGAAAGGCTGCTGTGGTCGTATGATTATTTATTTGACAAAAACACATGTTATGGGGTAGATAGTGATATTATTTTCATTTTATATGTGAGGAAGTGGATATTCTGTGTATTAGTCTCCTATTGCTTTATAATACATCACCAAAATCTAGCAGCTTACACCACCACCCATGTATTAGCTCACGGTCTGTAGAAAAGAACTCCAGGCATGGCATGATTTGGTTCTCTGCTCAGGATCTCACAACGCTAAAATCAAGGTGTTATCTGGACTGCTTTCTCATCCAAAGCCTCTGGGGAAAAATCCACTTCCATTCTCATTAAGGCTATTGGCAGAATCCAGCTCCTTGAGAAAGTAGAACTAACTGAAGTACCAGTTTCCTTGCTGGCTATCGGCTGAGCTGGGGTCACTCTCAATTCCTGCAGGCCGCCCATATGCCTTGCCATCTTTAAAGATGGCCCCTCCATCTTTAAAGCAGGCAATGGGAATGTCTTGTGTCAAATCTTAGACTTCTTTCTCTCTAACTTCAAGACCCATATGTCAAAGGCTCAGGTGGTCAGATCAGGTCCATCCTTTCTTAAAATTAACTAATTTTCTTAAAGCTAACAAAGACATATGACATACTCAAATCATGGGAGTGTCTCTCCTGTCTTTATGGTTCATACCCACACTCAAAGGGTGGGGGGTGCATTAATCAAGGATTGAGTCATTGCAGTATTGTAGGAGGTACCTACTACACCCTGAAAGCATAAATAACTTTCCAAGGTAACCAGCTAAAAACTGGTGGCACCAAGACCTGAACTCATGGCTGTCTAACTCTAGAGCTTTGCTGATTTTTCCATGTAGGGCCTGATTATGGAATTTAAAGCTACTGATCAGTGGGGAATGTCTGGCCGTTATACTGCTGCTGAATGGTGCCCCTTGGAGTTCTGGAGTTAGTGGTCCTGACTAGATGATATTATCTCTTGCCTCACTCTAAACCCATGGTGGTGGTTTAGTTGCTAAGTTAGGTCTGAGTCTTGTGACCCCATGGACTGGAGCCCGCCAGGGTCCTCTGTCTGTGGGATTTCCCAAGCAAAAATACTAGAGTGAGTTGCCATTTCCTTTTCCAGAGTATCTTCCTGACCCAGAGATCAAACTTGGGTCTAATACATTGCAGGTGGTCTCCTGCATTGCAAGCAGTTTCTTTACCAACTGAGCCACAGGGATGCCCCTTCTAAACCCATATCTGTTTTACAATTTAAAAAATTTATCACCATGCATTTAGTTTAAAAAGTGGGAGGGCACCATAACGTTTATTTTTATTCTATTTAAAAATAAATCTAACTTTCAGAAAATCCACAAAACTTAGAAATCCCATATACCTATCACCAAAGTTCCATAATTGTTAATGTTTTGCCACATTTACCTTATCAGTCTGGCTCTACACATGTGTATTTTTTATTAACAACTCTAATGAGATATAATTCCCATGCCTTAAAGTTCATCTGTTAGAAGTCAGCAATTCAATGATTTTTAGTGTATTTACAGAATGGTGTGATTTTAGAACACTTCTATTGTCAATAAAAGAAACCTCATATTCATTATCAGTCATTCTCCTTTTCCCATGTAGTCCCATCCAAACTCTAATCTTTTTGTCTCTAAAAAGTTGCTGATTCTGGCCATTTCATATAGACAGAATGCACTGCTGCTGACTAATTTATCATGGCATTGGTTCATGGGCAAAACTAAACCAAAAGTAGTCCAAGTCCCAGTTTAACAACAAATATAATTTTAAAATCTTTTAAAAATGTTGTTTTTAAATCCTTTGGTATATAATTCCTAAGACTTCAGAGTTTCTAGAGTTGACATATTAAGAATTTACCTGTTTACCCTGACTTCAATAAATTGTAAATATTTTCAAAGTTTTAGTATATTGTATGTATATATGTTTTAATTTAGTTGGTTTTTCTCAGGATTCGATAGCCTTTATTTTTCTTAGATGTAATTTGAATTGATTAAAGTTTTCTTTCTTATTTTCTCATTAACTATATATGCCATGTAATAATTACTTTAAATATATAATCGAAATACAGGCTCAAAAATGTAGTCTTTAATGACTGGCTTCTTTCATTTCATTTAACATTTTTGAGGTTTATCCATGTTTTAGAACTTACTCATAATTAATTCCTTTTAATGGCCAATAGTATTCTATTTTTACATTTTGCTTATCCATTCCTTAGCTGGGTTGTCTCTACTCTTTGTCATTATGAGTAATGCTGCTGTGAACATATTTATACAAGTTTTATATGGACATATATTTTCATTTGGGGGGTTAGATATCTAGAGATGGAATTTCTGAGTCATATGGCAACTCTGTTTAACCTTTTGAGGAGCTGACAGTCTGTTTTCTGAAGCAGCTGTACCATTTTACATTTCAACCAAGCAATGTATGAGGATACCAATTTCTCCAGATCCTGGTCAACACTTAGTATTATCTGTCTCTTTATTTATAGTTTTTCTAGAGTGTGTAAAGTGGCATTTCAGTGTGGTTTGATTTGCATTTCCCTAATGACTAATAATACTGAGCATCTTTTCGTGTTCTTATTGATCATTTGTATATTTTTGTAGAATTCTCTATTCAAATATTTTGCTTATTTTTAAATCAAGTTGTATTTGAACTGTAAGTTCTTTGTATATCCAAGAACTTTTTATGTACCAATAGTATTCTTTGAAGCACAACATTTAAAAAAAATTTTTGAAGTCCAGTTTATCTATTTTTTTTCTTGATGCCTTGTGCTTTAGGTTTAGAGAAACATTATCTAATTCAAGGTTACAAACATTTACACCTTCAAGGAGTATTACAGTTTAGTTCTTACATTTAGGCCTTTGATACATTTTGAGTTAATTTTCATAATGTGAGGTAGAAGTCCAACTTCATTCTTCTGCATATTGACATTTGTTGTCACAGCAGTATATGTTGAAGAAGATTATTTTTTTCCCAATTACTTTCTTGGCATTGTTGATGAAAATCAATTTCCATAAATTTTAGGATTTATATCTGGACTCTATATACTATTCCATTGACCTGTATGTCTCTGTTTGTATGTCATTACCACATTTTCTTGATTATTGTAGTTTTGTAGTAAGTTTTCAAATTGGAAAGTGTGAATCCTTCAACTTTATTCTTGTTTTTCAAGGTTATGTTGGCTATTCTGAGTCCCTTGTATTTCCATGTGAATTTTAAAATCAGTTTGTCAATTTCTACGAAAAAGCTGCCAGGTGGGATTTTGAAAGGGATTGCATTTAACCTGTAGATAATTTAGAGCATTTTGTCATCTTAACATTATGTCTTTCAATTCATGAACATGGGTGTCTTCCCTATTCAAGAGTGTTTTGTAGCCTTCAATATGTCTTACATTTCTTTTGTTATATCTATTCCTAAATATTTTATTGTCTTTTATACACTATTATAAATGAAATTGTTTTCTTAAACTCATATTCAGATTATTCATTGCTAATATATAGAAATCGGAGAAGGCAATGGCATCCCACTCCAGTACTTTTGCCTGGAAAATCCCATGGATGGAGGAGCCTGGTAGGCTGCAGTCCATGGGGTCCCTAGAGTCGGACACGACTGAGCGACTTTACTTTCACTTTTCACTTTGATGCATTGGAGAAGGAAATGGCAACCCACTCCAGTGTTCTTGCCTGGAGAATTCCAGGGACGGGGGAGCCTGGTGGGCTGCCGTCTCTGGGGTTGCACAGAGTCGGACACGACTGAAGCAACTTAGCAGCAGCAGCAGCAATATATAGATATGCAATTGATTTTTGTACATTGACCGTGTATAACTGTAATTTTGTTGAATTCATATAGTAGCTTTAATAGGTTTTAGTGAATTTCTTAGGACTTCTACATAAAAGTTTATTTCATATGCAAATAGTTTTACTTTTTAGTTTCTATCTGGAAAAGCCTAATTTACCTGACTAGAAATTCCAATAATACTTTTATATCTAACATTTTTTTTCCCTTCTGATCCAGATTCAACCCAGGATTATGTACTGTATTTATCTATAACAGTTCATCAGTTCACCCCCGATCTGATAATTTTCTTCAATGTTTTTTTTTTTTCTTTTGTTGCCTTGAGGAGTCCAGGCTAGCAATTTGAAAGAATGTTCCTCAATCTGGACTCATCTGATGTTTCTAATGATCAGATTTAAGTAATGATTTTAGGTAAGAAAGCCACAGAAATGGCTCTGTGTTCTCAGTGAGGCACATGATGTTGCTTTGCCCAATGGACAAAATTATTTTAACTTCTAATATTTTGAATAGAGTGTTATCCACTCTAAAGTTAATAAAGAAGTATATACCTCCTGTCATTCAATAAACTTTCATCCACCTAGCTATAATCCATTAATGATTATTGCTATGATAGTTGCTAAATGGTGCTCACTGCAGATCTTGGGGCTTCTCAGCTTCCATAATCACATGAGCTAATTCCTAATAGTACACATATACAGAATCATTTGAGAAACCTGTATGCAGGTCAGGAAGCAACAGATAGAACTGCACATGGAACAACAGACTGGTTCCAAATTGGGAAAGGAGTACGTCAAGGCTGTATATTGTCACCCTGCTTATTTAACTTATATGCAGAGTACATCGTGAGAAACGCTGGGCTGGAAGAAACACAAGCTGGAATCAAGATTGCCAGGAGAAATATCAATAACCTCAGATATACAGATGACACCACCCTTATGGCAGAAAGTGAAGATGAACTAAAAAGCTTCTTGATGAAAGTGAAAGAGGAGAGTGAAAAAGTTGGCTTAAAGCTCAACATTCAGAACACAAAGATCATGGCATCTGGTCCCATCACTTCATGGCAAACAGATGGGGAAACAGTGGAAACAGTGTCAGACTTTATTTTGGGGGGCTCCAAAATCACTGCAGATGGTGACTGCAGCCATGAAATTAAAAGACACTTACTCCTTGGAAGAAAAATTATGACCAATCTAGACAGCATATTGAAAAGCAGAGACATTACTTTGCCAACAAAGGTCCATCTAGTCAAGGCTATGGTTTTTCCTGTGGTCATGTATGGATGTGAG
>NW_011494612.1:1884077-1896127 GCF_000754665.1 Bison bison bison | reverse complement strand
GTGAGTCTGGGTGAACTCCGGGAGTTGGTGATGGACAGGGAGGCCTGGCGTGCTGCGATTCATGGGGTTGCAAAGAGTTGGACACGACTGAGAGACTGAACTGAACTGAACTGATACTTATATATGCCCTATTGGTTCTATTTCTCTGAAGAAGCTTGACTTATACAAATTTATTCAATGTTTTCCTGACCCAGGGATCAAACTCCTGTCTCTTGCATTGGCAGGTGCATTACTCGCCGCTGAGCTAAGATCCACTGCCAATATTCTGCGTGACTTAACTATGAAAAGGGCTAGAGGGTAGTATAGACTGAACATCTGTGTCCTCCAAAATTCACATTGAGGCACTAGTCCTCAGTGTGACTGTACTTAGAGATAAGACTTTAATGGAGGTAATTAAGGTTAAATGGGGCCATGGTCTTCCCAGGTGTCTCAAGTGACAAAGAATCTGCCTGCCAATGCAGAATCCACAGGAGACGCGGGTTCATTCTCTGGGTTGGGAAGATCCCCCTACAGGAGGAAATGGCAACACACTCCAGTATTCTTGCTGGGATAATCCCATGGACATAGGAGCCTGGTGGGCTCCATGGGGTCACTACGAGTAGAATACAACTGAGTATGCACACAGATGCACAGAGCCGTAAATGTGGGGCCCTGATACAGTAGGATGAGAGTCTTTGTTAAAAAAGACACTGGGAGCTTCCCAGATGGCTCAGCGGTAAAGAACTCACCTGCCAAGCAGGAGACATGTGTTTGATCCCTGGGTTGGGAAGATCCCCTGGAGAAGGAAATGGCAACCCACTCTAGTATCCTTGCATGGGAAATCTCACGGACAGAGGAACCTGGTGGGCTACAGTCCATGGGGTTGCAGAGTTAGACACGACTTAGTGACTGAACAGCAGTAGCAAGAAAAGACACCAGAGAGCTCTCTCTCTACCATGTAAGGATATAGTGAGAAAGTGATTGTAAGCCGGGGAAGAACTCTCACCAGAAACCAGTCCTACCAGAACTTGATCTTGAACTTCTGCTCTACAGAACTGTAAGATAATAAATTTCTGTTATCTAAACTACCCAGTCTATATTATTGTGTTATGGCAACCCAAGCAGACTAATACAGAATATCTCTCTTTCTCTTAATACCTATTTGTTTTTTTAATTTGGCCACTTGATACATGGGATTTTAGTTCCCTGACCAGGGATTGAACCCATGCCCCCTGCATTGGAAGCTTGGAATCTTAACCACTGGATCACCAGGGAAGTCCCAATACCTGTTTTTAATATGATGCTTGCATGCCTCCTATGTCTCCTTAGCTATATCTGATGCTCTTGAAATTATTGACTTGTGTCTGCAAGACTGAACCTTGAGTTTTCTGCCAAGGAAAGGTAGGTGTACATGCCTGGATATGCTGGGTGTGGGAATGGATGCAGAGGGTTAACAAATTTAAAAATTCCTCCTGTTTCAAGCCCTACTCTGCACCCTTCCCTTCAGAATGACAGCATCAATTTGTGCTTGTCTCATGTTTTGCAGTTTGAATTATCTTGTTGCTAGGGGAAAAAAATTGCTATCTTTTCTACTGCTGTTTCCTGTCTTGCTCCCCTTTTCTTGGAAATACGTCTCCTTTTAAAAATTTTCTAATTGTGGTTTTCTGTCATTTTCTGACAGTCATGTTAATGAAGTCTGTTGTAGGGACTGGACTCCAAAAGA
Source organism: Bison bison bison (assembly GCF_000754665.1). NCBI lineage: Eukaryota > Metazoa > Chordata > Mammalia > Artiodactyla > Bovidae > Bison > Bison bison. The sequence goes on along the minus strand of NW_011494612.1, from coordinate 1,894,425 downwards.
TCATGGGCTTGATCAGTTCTACCAGCTCCCTCAGTCCTACAGAGCCATTTACTGAGACCCAACAGCCAGAGCTTGCAGCATGGGCAGTTTTTAGGAACTCAGGAAGTGGTCAAACTTACATCAGAACTTCTATTCCAGGGAAGGGAAGGAGGAAACCTGTGTCCCATGATAAAGCCGATATTTAGACACCAAAATCTTATGGGAATTAGTTGGCCAGACAACGTTAAGCAACAAAAAGAATAAAAAAAAAGGACTCCCATCTGACTCTTGAGATATCATATGTGCACCCCTCCAACTCTCCTCTTCCCCAGTGATAGAGGAAACAACTCAGAGAAGGTGAAGGGGGACATGTGGGAAGAGTAGATTATACCTCTTATTTAAGCTCCAAGAGAAATAGCCTACAAAGGGGAAAAGGAAAGAGGTATGAAATTAGATAATGAGGCTGAATTTTACAAATAATTGGTATTGATTCTTTAAATGCCAATATGAGACTATTTAAATAATAAAAAGGGACTAAAAGATTATGGAATCAGGACAAAATATATTCAAGAGAGCCACCATCCAGCAGGAAATGGGTGCCTACATGGTTCCATTGAAGGCAATTATTTTTAAATATTATGTTTATACACAAATAACTTGAGATTAATAAACATATACTAATAAGCACTATATATTTATACTCTGGAGTTTACATGTATTCAGATCAAGAAAAGAGAACAAAGTAAATTACAGTTTTGAATACTTGGGTCAAAAGAGTTGGGTCAGGAATAGACTGGCTTAGGCCAGATGTCTACCCATAAACCAATTAAATGGGGTGGGAAGATGCGGAGAGAGGGCAGGGCATGTAGTAGAAATATCACTCTGTCACCGTTTTTATTTTTTAATTTTACTTTTCACTGGTTCTTAATTATGGCATGTGAACTCTTAGACGTGGCATGTGGGATCCAGTTCCCTGACCAGGGATTGAACCTGGGGCCCCTGCACTGGGAGCAAGGAGTCTTAGTCACTGACCACCAGAGAAGTCACATCTAGTACCATTTTAAAACATAGTTCTCAGAGTAGGTGAAACAGGACCTGGGAAGACATCTTCATATTTTTGAGGATGTTAAAGCTAAGTGTCCATCTACTTTTTGGCAACGATTGCATCAGAGTTAAAGAATCAAGTTCACCAGAAGCCAACATACTTTATTTCTCTGTGCAAAGTGATTGTGCCATCAAGCAAAAATAGCAGCCATTTGCTCCAGGAAATTACAGTTACTGTAAGCTAAGATGGTGAACCAACTACAATAACTGACTCCTAAAGACTAATATTTTACTCATCAGTACTTTGAAGTCCTCACATTATTTTGCCTTCCAATCCAAACCTATCATGTCATGAACTTTGGCCAAACCCAATCAGTCCTTCTCCTGGACAAAACCTACCTAAACTCTCCCAAACAAAACCCTTCAGATACTTTCCACTGGCTTCCCCCTTCTAAGGACACTATTAAGTTTCTGTCGTGGTGATGCATGTGTACATGTATACTCAGTCACTAAGTCGTGTCTGACTTTTTGGGACCCCATGGACTGTAGCCCACCAGGCTCCTCGTCCATGAGACTTCCCAGGCAAGAATACTGGAGTGGGTTGCTTCTCCAGGGGATCTTCCCCACCCAGGGATCAAACCCACATTTCCTGCATTGGCAGATGGATTCTTTACCACAGAGCCACCTATGAAGGTGATACTCTCTCTTATTGCAGTAAATCTGATAAAAATAAACTTTGCTGTAGCAACTGGTTCTTCTGGGGGATTTTTCAAATGTCAACAACTGACACTGAGAGCTATGATTTCTGCTATTTCTCCTGTTTCAAATTAACTTCCATATTTTATTACCATTTTATTCCCTGAGGAGTTATACGTGGTTTATATTTGCAAAGCAAAAAATATTTTTTTGCAAAAAAGCTTATTGAAAAGATTAATTGGTGACAAATTAATTTCTGAAGAGAAGACATCATGAAATATATTAGTCTGAACCTAAACATCAGACAATAGTCAAGTCTACTCAAAATGTTAATCATCTTTTCAGCTGAAATATAGGTTGAATAGTCAGAAAATAACAACTAGACAGTTGACAATTAAAGATTCACCCATGAGAATTTTTACAGCATTAATATCCATAGTTAAAAAATTAGTAGTCAAGATCAGTGCTAATACAGCCACTTTTGTGTAACTTCCCATTTAAATAATTTCTGAGTACATTTTTCCGGGTGTATTTTTCTATTCCTCCCAATCATTGACTTCCCTTCTGGTAAATATTAGTAAATGGTAAAGTGTCTGCAACTTAAAAATTTTGACCTTGGCCCTTTTTGGTTTTTTTCGTATTCTAATGCTCCTATAGCAATAGTGAATACAACATTCAGTACTGTGTCACTGCCACTATTATAACATCATCTCATTTTCACTGAACATAAAGGCATAGTCATGACCATATATTAAAATCCAGTGCCAAATGAGAACAAATCAGGTTGGCTTCGGCTGGAGTTCATATTGGGCAAAATTTCATGTGCAAATTGTCCTTGTGCATATCCATCAGAGAGAGCTAATAGTATTGTATCTCCTTCATGTAGGCCCTTATCAATAAGAAGAACAGGAAACTGTGTGGAGATTGGTTTTCAAAACATCTTTCCAAAGCATTAACTAAACCACAAAATTTCATTCTGTCTTTCTAACCATAGCTGTGTTGTAATAGAATCATACGTTATTACACTAAGTATCACTGATACACAGGGAGCAGAAGATGTTTAGCAAAAACTTTTTTAAACATCAATTTTCAGTGTTTGGTTGGGCCAATTAGTCAAGTTATTTTTTCAGCCACAGTTACCTCAATTGCTATATGTGAAGAACAATACATGGTTCTTATAAGGATTAGAGAAAATGTTTTACAACCATGCCTGTGTGTTAGTTGGTCAGTCATGTCTGACTCTTTGCGGCCCCCTGGACTGTAGCTCTCCACCAAGCTCCTCTGTCCATGAAATTTTCCAGGCAAGAATACTGGAGTGGGTGCCATTCCCTTCCAGGGAACTTCCCAACCCAGGGATTGAACCTGGGTCTCCTGCATTGCAGGCAGATTCTTTACCATCTGAGTCATCAGGGAAGCCCATAACCATGACTAGCTTTCAATAAATGGTAGTTGTTGGTAATTTATTCAATACAGAAATGAAGCAAAATAAAATTCCATATACAGGCACACAAAGACTAGAAGAGGTTTAACACATTTGCCAGTGAAGAATTTGAGAAATGTGTTATAAACCTGGAATAGTTAACTTATCACAGAAGGAACATCTGTAATGAAGAGGCAAAAAGCAAGATTTTAGCAGCTTGTGCAAGCCAGAGAGGAGGCTGACCTGTCTCACACATCTTTTGCATCATTCAGTGAGATTCTTTGCTGGCAACTTTGAGAGTCAGATTTTTTCTTGTGTAACAGAAAGGAGACATCAAGTTTGACATTTTTATTTTGATGTTTAAATATTATCATATATTTTTTGAATGGCTCATGGGAACGAAATAAAGCAAATTCTAGAAATGTAATTTTTAGATTTTAGTCACATAGAATGCATAACAGAAACTTTGCAGAAAAGTCTTTTCAAATTGAGAACTTTGTGGAATTAATGGCCTCTAATGGAATCAACTTTTCAGATACATCATGACTCACACAATTGAATTTTTTTAACTGAGATGGCAAGACCTCGACCACATTTGTCTTCAAACCTCAGGGAGGCCAAATAAGTCTGCTATTGATTTGTTCAAGGAAGTGGTAGTTGAGATTCAAACATCATGTGTGGAGTTGGGCTGCCATTTTGATCTGCAGCTATGTACACTGCTGGAGCTAAAACATGACCAGGCATGTCTGGAAGACAAGCAGCACGACTTCACCCGGAGTCTATTTTTATTACGAATGAAGTGCCTCTAAGGAGAGAAATCACCCTCTTCCCCTGGAATAACTGGACTCTGTAGGGTGGGACAACTTTGCTAGAGCCTGGAGGTTCTTTCATAGACAGTGGAAAACAAACACCTCCGAACTAGGGAATATACTTCTTAATGTCTCCAGAATTCAGGGAGTTGTCTGTTTTAATTAGTGCTGTATCCCTAGAGCCTACACAGGGAATAGACTCATGATAGGAACTCATAAATATTTGTCAAATTTGTTGAATGACTGTGATCTCATTTATTATCTCAGGCAGATTGCTTGATAAGACAGGGTGCAATCGTTAATTTTATGTGTTAATTTCACTGTGCCACTAGAGTGCCCAGATACCTGACTAAACGTTTTTCTAGGTGTGTTCCTGTATCTTGATGAGATTAACATTTTAATCAGTAGACTGAGTAAAGCAGATTGCTGCCCTCAATGTGATTGGCCTTGTCCAGTTTGTTCCAGGCCTGAATATAATAAAAAGGGCTGAGCGGGAGAGAATTTACTCTCTGCTGCAAGCTGGCACGTTGGCCTTCACCCTGCTTTTGGACTTGGACTCCAACTGGAGCTATATCATTGGTTCTCCTGGCACTTCAGCTTGCTAACTGCAGATTATGGAGTTCTTGCCTCCAAAATTACATGAGCCAATTTCTTACAATAAAGCCTGTATGTGAATAGATACATATTTATATAGGATTTCCATATGTATATGGGTTTCCCTTGGTGGCTCAAGCGGTAAAGAATACACCTTCAATGCAGGAGACCTGGGTTCGATCCCTAGGTTGGGAAGAGCCCCTGGAGAAGGGAATGGCTATCCACTCCAGTATTCTTGCCTGGAGAATCCCATGGACAGAGGAGCCTGGCAGGCTACAGTCCATGGGGTCACAAAGAGTTGGATGCGACTGAGCAACTCTTTCACTTTAATATATATGTATTTATAAAAATTGGTTCAGTTCAGTTTCTCTGGAAAAACCACTCTCATAGGCATGGGTTATATATAGATTATGCAAACAGCTACTGTAGAGAAACCCTGTTTTGGTTCTAGGCATTTTCACAATAAGAATTTAGGTATTTTCACAATAAGAATCTTTGCTCAAGTAGTTTCCTACAGTTTCTCTGTACAAGGCAACTTTGACATAAAATGTACATTAACAAAAATCAAATAAAAGAGGGACATTAAAAAGAACATAATGATACATAAAAGAATAAAAGTTTTCAATGTCTGTGAAAAATGAAAATGCAAACAATATTTCAATATATGTAAAATGTCTGTAGATTCATGGTTACAGTTGTATTAAGGAATATTTTAGAGAAAACAATGATACTTTCTCAAAGTCAGTCATTAAGGATTTAGTCTCTAAAGTCAGGATAAATTTGTAATAATAACAAAAATATTAAAAATCTTATTTTTGTAATATTAAAAAAAATCTACTGTAAGATTCTTTAGATTTACCCATAAATCTGAAGTAAAAAGAATAGAGAAAAGTGAAAACGAAAGTCGCTTAGTCGTGTCTGACTCTTTGCGATGCCAGGGGCTATACAATCCATGGAATTCTCCAGGCCAGAATATTGGAGTGGGTAGCCTTTCCCTTCTCTAGCGCATCTTCCAACCCAGGGATCAAACCCGGGTCTCCCACATTGCAGGCAGATTCTTTACCAGATAAGCCACAAGGGAAGAGAAAGATACTGTTATTTCTTATCAATATATGCAATGTCTGTAACTGGAAGTACGTATCTGGACTACATTTAAATGTTCTATCACAAGCCTAGTCCTTATATTTCACCAAACTCTCCAAGCCTGAATCCATGCCAAATACTAGAATTCTGTCTGCATCAGAATCATGATAGAGCTTGAGTCTTCGCTTGCCTCCAATTTATAATATTGCATGATGAATTTGGTAAAGACGGCATTAAAAGACAAGCTGCTGTTGAATTGTTGTGGCTGAAATAATGGATAATTAATGCTCTTGAATACTGTTGTGAATTACCACTGACATCTTTTATATTTGCATAGCTTGGTAAACTTTGGTTTTCGAGGATGGGAAGGATTACTATGGTCACCGAAGGATCTGCGAACTAATGTGTTATCATGTTTTAGTATAATACGCGATCTGGCTTTACACTCTATTTCACACCTCCAGTAAGTTTATTTATCTCTGTATTTTTTTCCAAGTCCATATACATAGTTCTTATCATCTACTATTTTAAGATTGCCATATGTCCTTGTCACTGTATAGACCATTATGAGGCCTACGATTTGTATAACATAAAAATAAGAGTGCCCTGTCAATGGAAAAATTAAATCAAAATGTCAGCCATTTGAAACCAAACTGTCAACTGTTATTTTATCTTTAATGAGAAAATTGCCTTTCAGCCAATTAGTTCCACAGCAAAACTGCCTCTGGCAAAAATCTGTACTGCAAAAATACTGGATATGTGTCCTTTCCTATTGTAGAATTCCTTGAAGTCAAAGAAAACAGAATTCAAAAAATTATAGTGCAATTTCATGGAAATAAACAGTTTTAGAAGATATTCTCAGATTTTGTTGACTATGAACTATGCTTTGAGATACTGTAGCTGTTCTAATATACAAATTATATTGAGCATCACTCTGTTCTAAGAAGTAACTATTGAGTGAACAGAAATTATACTCACCCAGATGATACATTATTATCACTGATATTTGAGAGCCACTTCCCTCTGTGGAAGCGTATTTTCTTTCTGACACTGATGATATTGATGCTTTTTGGAGAGGCATTTATATATTAAGTGGTGATGTAGTCCCTTGGTCAACATTGAGATGTATCCTTACTGGGCTTCCCTGGTTGCTCAGCTGGTAAAGAATATACCTGCAATTCAGGAGACCCTGGTTTGATTCCTGGGTTGGGAAGATCCCATGGGGGAAGGCATGGCAACCCTCCAGTATTCTTGACTGGAGAATCCCCATGGACAGAGGAGGCTGGTGGGCTACAGTCCATGGGGGTCACAAAGAGTTGGACATGACTGGGCAACTAAGCACAGCACTGACTGAGCAGTCCCTGCATTGAGTAAAGTGTTTTTTTCCTCTTCTATTTTCAGAAAGAATTGGTGAAGGATTGGCATAATCCTTCCTTAAATATTTAATAGAATTCACCTGTAAAGCCATCTAGACCTGGGATTTTCTTTGTGAGAAAAACTGTAAGTTACTATTTTAATTTCTTGTTAAGGCTTGCTCTGATACACTATTTCTTCTTGACTATATTTTGATAATTTGTGTCTCTCTAACAAATTTACCCATTTCATCTAAATTGTCTAGTTTAGTACATACAGTTGCTCGTTTCCTTACATTATTTTTTATTTTTTTTAATTGAAGGATAATTGTTTTACAGAATTTTGTTGTTTTCTGTCAAACATCAACATGAATCAGTCATAGGTTCCAAATAGGAAAAGAGTACGTCAAGGCTGTATATTGTCACCCTGCTTATTTAACTTATATGCAGAGTACATCATGAGAAACGCCGGGCTGGAGGAAGGACAAACTGGAATCAAGATTGCCGGGAGAAATATCAACAATCTCAGATATGCAGATGACACCACCCTTACGGCAGAAAGTGAAGAAAAACTAAAGAGCCTCTTGATGAAAGTGAAAGAGGAGAGTGGAAAAGTTGGCTTAAAGCTCAACATTCAGAAAACGAAGATCATGGCAGCCAGTCCCATCACTTCATGGGAAATAGATGGGGAAACAGTGGAAACAGTGGCTGACTTTATTTTTGGGGGATCCAAAATCATTGCAGATGGTGATTGTAGCCATGAAATTAAAAGACACTTACTCCTTGGAAGGAAAGTTATGAACCTAGGCAGCATCTTAAAAAGCAGAGACTACTTTGTCAACAAAGGTCCATCTAATCAAGGCTATGGTTTTTCCAGTGGTCATGTACGGATGTGAGACTTGGACTATAAAGAAAGCTGAGCACCAAAGAATTGATGCTTTTGAACTATGGTGTTGGAGAAGACTCTTGAGAGCCTCTTGGATTGCAAGGAGATCCAACCAGTCCATTCTAAAGGAGATCAGTCCCGGGTGTTCACTGGAAGGACTGATGTTGAAACTGAAACTTTAATACTTTGGCCACCTGATGCAAAGAGCTGACTCATTTGAAAATACCCTGATGCTGGGAAAGATTGAGGGCAGGAGGAGAAGGGGACGACAGAGGATGAGATGGTTGGATGGCATCACTGACTCAATGGACATGGGTTTAGGTAAACTCTGGGAGTTGGTGATAGACAGGGAGGCCTGGCATGCTGCAGTTCATGGGGTCGTAAAGAGTCAGACACGATTGAGAGACTAAACTGAACTGATACATATATCCCCTCCCTTTTGAACCTCCCTCCCATCTCACTCCCCATCACACCCCTTTAGGTTGATGCATAGCCCATGTTTGAGTTTCCTGAGACATACAGCAAATTCCTGTTGGCTATCTATTTTACATATGGTAATGTAAGTTTCCATGTTATTCTTTCCATACATCTCACCCTCTCCTCCCCTCTCCCCATGTCTATTAAGTCTATTCTCTATGTCTGTTTCTCCATTGCTGCCCTGTAAATAAATTCTTCAGTACCATTTTTCTAGATTCCATATACATGTGTTAGAATATGATATTTATCTTTCTCTTTCTAAACTACTTCACTCTGTGTAATAGGTTCTAGGTTCATCCACCTCATTAGAACTGATTCAAATGTGTTCCTTTTTATGGCTGAGTAATATTCCATTGTATATATGTACCACAACTTCTTTATCCACTTATCTGTTGATGGGCATCTAGGTTGCTTCCATGTTCTAGCTGTTGTAAATAGTGCTGCAATGAACAATGGGATACATGTGTCTTTTTCAATTTTGGTTTCCTCAGGGTATATGCCTAGGAGTGGGATTGTGGGTCATATGGTGCTTTTATTCCTAGTTTGTTAAGGAATCTCCATACCATCTTCCATAGTGGCTGTATCAATTTACATCCCTACCAACAGTGCAAGAGCATTCATTTTTCTCCACACCCTCTCTAGAATTTATTGTTTGTGGACTTTTTGATGATGGCCATTCTGACTGGTGTGAGGTGATATCTCATTGTAGTTTTGATTTGCATTTCTCTAATAGTGAGCAATGTTGAGCATTTTTTCATGTGTTTGTTAGCTATTTGTATGTCTTCTTTGGAGAAATGTCCGTTTAGGTCTTTTTCCCACTTTTTAATTGGGTTGTTTTTCTGGTATTGACTTGTATGAGCTGCTTGTATAATTTGGAAATTAATCCTTTGTCAGTTGTTTCATTTGCTATTATTCTTTTCCATTCTGAGGGTTGTCTTTTCACCTTGCTTACAGTTTCCTTTGCTGTGCAAAAGCTTTTAAATTTAGTTAGGTCCCACTTGTTTACTTTTGTTTTTATTTCCATTACTCGAGGAGGAGGGTCATAGAGGATCTTGCTTTGATTTATGTCATCGAGTGTTCTGCCTGTGTTTTCCTCTAAGAGTTTTATAGTTTCTGGTCTTACATTCAGGTCTTTAATCCATTTTGAGTTTATCTCTGTGTATGGTGTTAGCAAGTGTTCTAATTTCATTTGTTTACAAATAGCTGTCCAGTTTTCCCAGCACCATTTATTGAAGAGGCTGTCTTTGCCCCATTGTGTATTCTTGCCTCCTTTGTCAAAATAAGGTTCCCATAGGTGCATGGGTTTGTTCCTGGGCTTTCTATCTTGTTCCATTGGTTTATATTTCTGTTTTTGTGCCAGTACCATACTGTCCTGATGACTGTAGCTTTGTAGTATAATCTGAAGTCAGGAATGCTGATTCCTCCAGCTCCATTCTTTTTTCTCAAGACTTCTTTGGCTATTTGGGGTCTTTCATGTTTCCATATGAACTGTGATATTTTTTGTTCTGGTTCTCTGAAAATGCCATTGGTAATTTGATAGGAATCACATTGAATCTGTAGATTGCATTTGACATTATAGTCATTTTCACAATATTGATTATTCCTACCCAGGAACATGGAATATCTCTTCATCTGTCTATGTCACCTATGATTTCTTTCATTCAGTTCAGTTCAGTCGCCCAGTCGTGTCTGACTCTTTGGAACCCTATGAATTGCAGCATGCCAGGCCTCGCTATACATCACCAACTCCTGGAGTTCACTCAAACTCATGTCCATCAAGTTGGTGATGCCATCCAGCCATCTCATCCTCTGTCGTCCCCTTCTCCTCCTGCCCCCAATCCCTCCCAGCATCAGAGTCTTTTCCAATGAGTAAACTCTTCACATGAGGTGGCCGAAGTACTAGAGTTTCAGCTTTAGCATCATTCCTTCCAAAGAACACCCAGGACAGATCTTCTTTAGAATGGCCTGGTTGGATCTCCTTGCAGTCCAAGGGAATCTCAAGAGTCTT
>NW_011494612.1:1881252-1883541 GCF_000754665.1 Bison bison bison | reverse complement strand
GGAAGTTGACAGGTTCACATATTGCTGAAGCCTGGCTTGGAGAATTTTGAGCATTAGTTTACTAGCATGTAAGATGAGTGCAATTGTGTGGTAGTTTTAGCATTCAGTGGCATTGCCTTTCTTTGGGATTGGAATGAAAACTGACTTTTTCCAGTCCTGTGGCCACTGCTGAGTTTTCCAAATTTGCTGGCATATTGAGTGCAGCACTTTCACAGCATCATCTTTTAGGATTTGAAATAGCCCAACTGGAATGCCATCACCTCCACTAGCTTTGTTCATAGTAATGCTTTCTAAGGCCCACTTAACTTCACATTCCAGGATGTCTGGCTCTAGGTGAGTGATCATACCATCATGATTATCTTGGTTGTGAAGATCTTTTTTGTACAGTTCTTCTGTGTATTCTTGCCACCTCTTAATATCTTCTGCTTCTGTTAGGTCCATACCATTTCTGTTCTTTATTGAGCCCATCTTTGCATGAAATGTTCCCTTGGTATCTCTAATTTTCTTGAAGAGATCTCTAGTCTTTCCCATTCTGTTGTTTTCCTCTATTTCTTTGCATTGATCACTGAGGAAGGCTTTCTTTCTTTCTTTCTTTTTTTATTATGTGTTTTTTTTTATTTTATTTTTAAACTTTACATAATTGTATTAGTTTTGCCAAATATCAATTATCTGTCTTTGCTATTCTTTGGAACTCTGCATTCAGATGTTTATATCTTTCCTTTTCTCCTTTGCTTTTCACTTCTCTTCTTTTCACAGCTATTTGTAAGGCCTCCTCAGACAGCCATTTTGCTTTTTTGCATTTCTTTCCATGGGGATGGTCTTGATCCCTGTCTCCTGTACAATGTCATAAACCTCAGTCTATAGTTCATCAGGCACTTGTCTGTCAAATCTAGTCCCTTAAATCTATTTCTCACTTCCACTGTATAATCCTGAATGGTCTAGTAGTTTTCCCTACTTTCTTAAATTTAAGCCTGAATTTGGCAATAAGGAGTTCATGATCTGAGCCACAGTCAGCTCCCAGTCTTGTTTTTGCTGACTGTATAGAGCTTCTCCATCTTTGGCTGCAAAGAATAAAATAAGTCTGATTTCGGTGTTGACCGTCTGATGATATCCATTTGTAGAGTCTTCTCTTGTGTTGTTGGAATTACTGTCTTATAATTTTCTGTGTACAGTTATTTTGTCTCCTTAGGTAAATTTATTCCTATATATTGTATTCTTTTTTGTTGCAATGATGCATGGGATTGTTTGATTCCTTAATTTCTCTTTCTGATTTTTCATTGTTAGTATATAGAAACAGAAGTGATTTCTGTGTATTTATTTTGTATCTTGCAACTTTGCTAAATTCACTGATTAGCTCTAGTAATTTTCTGATAGTATCTTTAGGGTTTTATATGTACAGTATCATGTCATCTGCAAACAGTGAGAGCTTTATGTCTTCTTTTCTGATCTGGATTCTTTTTATTTCTTTTTCTTCTCTGATTGCTGTAGCAAGGACTTCCAGAACTATGTTGAATAATAGTGGTGAAAGTAGACATGCTTGTCTTGTTCCTGATCTTCGGGGGAATGCTTTCAATTTTTCACCATTGAGAATAATGTTTGCTGCAGGCTTATCATATATGGCCTTTACTATGAGGTAGGTTCTTTTTATGACCATTTTTTGAAGAGTTTTAATCATAAATGGGTGCTGAATTTTGTCAAAGGCTTTTTCTATTGAGATTATCATATGGCTTTAATCTTTCAATTTGTTAATACAGTGTATCACATTGTTTGATTTGTCCTTACAATATTTTTAATTTTTGTAGGTCTCCAGTGATGTCCTTTCATTCATTCCTGATTTTGGTAATTTATGTCTTCTCACTTTTATTCTTGAAAAATCTAGCTAAAGCTTTATCAATTTTGTGAAATATTTCAAAGAACCAACTTTTTGGTTTCTTTCTTTCTCTTTATTGTTTTCTATCTTGCATATCATTGATTTCTGCTCTGATCTTGATTATTTCTTTTGTTCTATCTGCCTTGTGTTTAACTTACCCTCATTTTACTAGCTTCTTGAGATGCTTAAGTTATTGATTTTGGATCTTTCTTCCTTTTTAGTAAATGAACTTATTGTAATAAATTTCCCTTTAGCACTGCTTTAGTTGCTTCCCACAAAAAAAATTGAGAAATATTACTGAGAAACACAGTTAATGAAATTAAATACCTACATTTGTGACTACTTACCAAAAGAAAGAAAAAGGGGGAATAAAAATACAAGATTTATTTGAATAATTTGTTCCTTTGGTTTAGTAACAT
>NW_011494612.1:1862303-1880525 GCF_000754665.1 Bison bison bison | reverse complement strand
TTGAGATTCCCTTGGACTGCAAGGAGATCCAACCAGTCCATTCTAAAGGAGATCAGCCCTGGGATTTCTTTGGAAGGAATGATGCTAAAGCTGAAACTCCAGTACTTTGGCCACCTCATGCGAAGAGTTGGCTCATTGAAAAGAGTCTGATGCTGGGAGGGATTGGGGGCAGGAGGAGAAGGGGATGACAGAGGATGAGATGGCTGGATGGCATCACTGACTTGATGGACGTGAGTCTGAGTGAACTCCGGGAATTGGTGATGGATAGGGAGGCCTGGTGTGCTGTGATTCATGGGGTCGCAAAGAGTCAGACACAACTGAGTGACTGAACTGAACTGAATTGAACTAGAGGCACATTTCCTTCCAGGGCGTTGGCTGGAGCTGTCATTGTCCCAAAGTAGCAGTTCTGTCAGAGCCAAGTCCTTTAAAAACCAATTACAGAGTGTAAATATCGTTGCTTTTTAGGAAGCCTTCCATCATTCACTCCTGTCAACAATACAGATTGTGGTTTTTGTGTCTACTAATAATGACAGTTGGTTGACCAGACTGGAAGAAGAATGAATTTAATACAACACCAAGAAAGAACAGGAATTAAGTAGTGAAGCTTTCTTTCATCATGTGATTACTTCACTTGAATCCATGCAGCTGGATTTTGCTGGGAAAACAAAAAACTTGTTTATAGTCACCAGAATGACCTTTTAAAATATATGTCAAATCATGTCACTCCTCCATGCACATGCCTCCAATCATTCCTATCTCACTCGGAATGAAAGCCAGAAACTACACTGGCTTACAAGGCCCTGCATGATTTGACCTTCACTGCCTCTTGGGTTTCATCTTTGATTTCTCTTGCCTTATTAATTCTGCTTCAGTCACAGTGTCCTGTTCCCATTTCCTCCAACATGGCAAACATCTGCCCAAATACAGGATTTCTACATGCTATTCCTTGTGCCTGGAATACTTTCCCTCCACATATCCGTGCTGCACACCTCCTTCAGGGCTTTATTCAGATGTCTCCTTTTAAGTGACTCCTTTCCTGATTACCCCTCTAAAATTTAAGCCTATACTCAACAATCCAAGTTTCCCTTTAGAGCTTTATTTTTCTCCTTAGGACTTATGACTCTGTAAGACACCACAGGGCTTCCCAGCTGGCACCAGTGGTAAAGAACCTGCCTGCCAATGCAAGAGACATAAGAAATACACATTCAGTCCCTGGTATGGGAAGATCACCTGGAGAAGGGCATAGCAACCCACTCCAGTATTCTTGCTTGGAGAATCCCAGGGACAGAGGAGCCTGGCAGGCTACCGTCCATGGGGTCGCAAAGAATCAGACATGACTGAAGCAACTTAGCATGCAAGATACTACAGGTTGTGCCTACCTTATTTATTGTCTAAATGGCTAAAAGTTCCATGGGGCACAACAGCTATTGTCTCTTTTATTCCCAGCTGTATCCACGGCACCTAAAACAGTTCCTAAACATAGAAGAAATTTGGTTTATTTTGGTGAATGAGCAAATAATTGAATGAATGTCATGAAGATCTGTCTAGGAGTTGAGTGTGTTGAGATCACTTGTCCCATAGCCAATAGCATTAAAAAGGTTTTCTGAATCTCTTGAATATGAAATTTGTCTGCTAGCTGTTATTATATAGATATTATGGTAGATATTAATTTGCAGATTCGATAGCTCTTCTTTTCTCTAAGTCACATTTCTGCTCTGAGCCCCTACTATCCAAATAGTAGGAAATATTATTCATCACTGACCTCCTCTCTCCTTTGCCAGGATGTGTAAAGGTCCTGGGAATCTAATGAGGTCTGGAAAATTTGGCAAACAGTCTCTGGTTTCTTCTCCTGATAGACTTACATGCTGCCTTGGAGGCAATCCGCTGGGCTTCCTCTCTGCCAAGCTCTGACAGCACAGACTTTGCCAAGTTTAGAGCCTTGATGTCTTGGATCTTGTCTCCATGGGTTCATTGTTAAATCATGCATCCTGCAGTTTCGCTACCTTCCATGGTAGCTGTGAGGAAGTGAGGCATGTGCTAATTCTCACAAAACCCTTAAATACCTTCCTCTTTGAAATCCAGGGCTGCTGGCACCTTTCCCTCTCCTCTCTGAAGGAGTCTTGTGTGATCTTTCTTTAAAACCCTTTAAGAAGGTAATGTTGTTTTTCTCATCAAGATGAGAAAAGGAGATACTGATGTGTGTTCTGGGAAGTTACTTAGTCATGTCCAGCTCTTTGTGATCCCATGAACTGTAGCCTGACAGGCTCCTCCATGGAATTCTCCAGGCAAGAATACCAGAGTGGGTTGCCATTTTCTCCTCCAGGGGATCTTCCAGACCCAGGGATCGAACCTACCTCTCCCACGTCTTCCTACATTGGCAGGCGGATTCTTTACCACTAAGCCACTGGGGACCTAACCTCATCTCAGAACTTTTCTTTAGTAAAACAAAAGATATCATTTATTACAAAAGCGTTTTTTAAATGGAGAATCTGGAGATACTGAAACAGTCAGATTTTCTATTTAAAGAACCCCTTTGCAATAAATGCTATCCTTAGCTTTACTAAAGAAAAGTTCTGAGGTGAGGTTAGGGGCATTGCTAAGGTTTAACTGAAAATCACACCAGGACACACTTCTGGAAATAGAAGAGGACACTAGGGTTTCAATGGCTAAATAAATCTGATTCATACAGAGATTTATTTATAATAAAACATAATGAAAGGTAATAATACAAACAACAGATTTAAAATAAGTCTTTCAACTCTCTTTCCTTATACATAGGTAAGTAGGTAGATAGATAGATAATTATGTTAAGTGACAAAGTGGGTTCTGCATTCAGTACCAGTGTGCAAGCTGTTGATTATTGGCTTGTAACAACATAATACAAAGAAAACATAGAAAAATGAGAGTAAGAATATAGAAACCATTATAGCAGTTGGCATACAATGGTAACCAAGTTGATGATAGCAAACGCATCTTGTTTAATAGCATATAGATCAGTACAGATGCTGCTAAAGCTGGGTGGTAATTTGCTTTTGGTTCAGCTGCATACAGTCATGGGTAATATCTTAAAGACAGTTTGTCAGTCATAACCCCAAAGTATATAGAAATCTGAGAACAAGTAAGCATTAGATACTTCAGAGAGTTTTTAGTCATTTTACATTTTGATTCAGGATTTTAAGTTTATAGTTTAACATTGTTAGCAAAATTTGATATCAGATTTATATTGTTTATACTTAACCCTAATTTACAGATGGCCTTTTTCTGAGCCTAGTTCACAGAATTTTCTCTCTTTTTCTTTGTCAAGAGAAAAGACTTTTTTTTCTGAATGTTGAAGTAAAACATGTGATTACTAAGAAAGGAAGACCGAAAAAACTGTCACTTTCTTTAATTGGAAAAATGATAACTTATATATGGTGTTTAATTTTGTGGCCATTATTAACAGAGAAGTACTAAAACTTCAGTGAAAAGGTACTGGCTAAAGAAATAATGAAATCATAAACATTTAAGCAAGATTTGCATTCATGGTGTAAAGAAATATATTTAAATCTAAAGGAATTCTTTGTAAGAAAAAATAATGAAAAGCTGAAAGAAGTATTGGTATATAGTCTATATGTTCAGTCTTTCACACATAAACATTATATTTCACGTATGAATGTTAGTGCTGTATGGGTTATCTACAATGTAGATTACATATATTTGCTGAGGCTTAGGCAGAAGACTCGGAGAAGGCAATGGCATCCCACTCTAGTACTCTTGCCTGGAAAATCCCATGGATGGAGGAGCCTGGTAGGCTATAGTCCATGGGGTCGCTAAGAGTCGGACACGACTGAGCAACTTCCCTTTCACTTTTCACTTTCATGCATTGCAGAAGGAAATGGCAACCCACTCCAGTGTTCTTGCCTGGAGAATCCCAGGGACAGGGGAGGCTGGTGGGCTTCCATCTATGGGGTCGCACAGATTGAACACGACTGAAGCGACTCAGCAGCAGCAGCAGCAGCAGGCAGAAGACTGTAATAAAGATTTTTGCTTGGAAGTTTTTTGTATGACTCTGCCACAAAGAAGATAGCTGAACCACTTTCCAGTGACACCACAGCCTATTCAGGAATGAATGAAAGATAAAGGAAGCAAGTTATAACAGATAAAGCTAGCAAAGTTCTTTTCACTACAAGTTGGCAAATGAACAGATATTGCCAACATGGCGATTCCTTTATATATATATATATATAATTTATATGTAAATGTATATTATATAATAAATATATGAATATATTTATCACATAGAAATATATTATATATGTATGCATATAAATATATATGTATATATATAAATATATACATATGATGTGAACATCATGGTGATTATTCTGTCAGCAAATATGGGTAAGAGTTTAATTTTAGTTTGAGAATAAATTCTGATAACTTAGTTGCAATGACATGAGAATAATCTGGAGTAGTTGTTCAGATTAAGGAGTTTGTGGTAGAATGTAAATCAATTCTGTTTCACACATCATTAAAGTCTTACCTCAAGGAGAAAAAAGTCAGCTAAACTAAACAGCAAGCTAATTAGTAAAAACTGTGAATAACACAAGGGCAAATATCTTAAATTCTAGAAGACTCCTTGTATTTTATGATATAAGGAAACTCACTGTAAACAACTATATATGCTCCATGGTTACCCACGGGCAAAGTTCTGCCAAGAAAGCTTGAGTTATGGAATAAACTCAATGCTTTACAATGTAGGAAACCAGATTTGGTCTCAGCTTTTTATAGATCATCAACAAGATACCAATAAGATACTATTTATTTGTCTACTATCTGAGATATTTTACATGATATTAGATTTTCCATGCGAGGAACAAGTGCAACATGTTTTCCAATGGAAGATGAGACCCAAGCCCAAAATGGAAACTAGAAGCTGAGAACAACAGTTTCCATAGATTGTTAAGGCATGTCTTGTAATTGAACAATTTTCTATGAAGTATGTGATGACCTTGATGAAGCACATCATCTAAATGAAATTTCCATAGGTTATAGAGATGAAAAATGAGGAATGGAGTGTGTTTGTTTTAGGATATGGGTATATATCTACCACATAAGAAATTGTTGTTGTTTAGTCGCTAAGTCATGTTCAACTCTTTTGCAAGCCCATGGACTGAAGCCCGCCATGCTCCTCTGTCCATGCTCTTTCCCAGGCAACAGTATTGGAGTGGGTTGCCATTTTCTTCTCCAGGGATTAAACCTGCATCTCCTGCACTGGCAGGCAGATTCTTTACCACCAAGCCACCAGGAAAGTCTCATAAGAAATTACTCTTGTTCTATTCACCTTGGCCTTTGTTCTTTCTTGGTTGGTTCCCCACTGCTTAATTTCTAGAAATATTAAAATAGCATAAAGAATGTGTCATTTAATATTGATTACCTTTCTTTGCTAAAAAAGAAAAGAAACCTAAACTTTTTTTTGGTATATTAAATTATTTTTCCTCTCTGTCGTATATGCCACAATGGTCCCTAATGATGATGATGGTGGTGGTAATGGGGGTATTGATGGTACTACTGTAGATGACTATAATTTTAAAATCTAAAATATGTGTCTCTTTTGTTCTTTTCATGGAATAGCAAATTTTACATTTGAGTGCACCACTTAACTCTGTCACCAAAAAGTGATGCATTTAGTCTTTTGAGATATCTTGGTATAATGCAACAGCAGCTTTAAAAATGGCATTTTAGTGGAGAATAGTGCACGTATAGGGTGCTGGATCCCACCTTAATGATCCATATTACATCACGAAAACTGGTGTTTAAAGATTTTGAAGCGAATCTTAGTTCTATTTTTGTTCAGTCCAAGAGATTAGAGAATAAGAAGATCTATTCCCCCACATTTAATCTTGAGTCCCTGGATTGGGAAGATCCCCTGGAGAAGAAAGTAGCAACTCATGCCAGTGTTCTTGCCTGGGAAATCCCATGGACAGAGGAGCCTGGTGGGCTACAGTCCACGGGGTCACAAAAGAGTCAGACACAACAGAGCAATTGAATGCACACACATATACAACACCAACCACATACATGCACCTCTCTCTCTGCTTCCCTGGTCACCCTAATGTGAAATATATCTCTCCAGATACTGTACTTTTATAAGTTTGAAAGACTTCTGCTATTGAGATTATATATCAGTAGGGAATGGCTTTACATGTATTGGGATGCTGCTGCTGCGGCTTCTAAGTCGCTTCAGTCATGTCCGACTCTGTGCGACCCCATAGATGGCAGCCCACCAGGCTCTCCCGTCCCTGGGATTCTGCAGGCAAGAACACTGGAGTGGGTTGCCTGTTCCTTCTCCAATGCATAAAAGCAAAAAGTGAAAGTGAAGTCATTCAGTCACATCCTACTCTTAGCGATCCCATAGACTGAAGCCCACCAGGCTCCTTGGTCCATGGGGTTTTCCAGGTGAAAGTACTGGAGTGGGGTGCTATTGCCTTCTCCAGTATTGAGATAAGAAGGATGAGTTTTAAGTCTAGGCCCCAGGTGAAAGTAATCTTGCCTTCCAGGCAGCATGTGATCAGCTTTTTACTAGGTCTGTTGTGAAATCCATTGTGAGTGATGAAAATGCATGTTGGGCTCCTGAAGAATGTCTATAAAATTGGGTCCTGGTAAATCTGTACTGAAAGCTGTGAAGACTGGAGGTGATACAGCAAAACCATTGGCTTGGGGGTTGTAAGACCTGGGATTGAGCCAGCAATCGCACTTACTAGCTGGGTTATATCAAGGAAGTCACTCTAACCTCTCAAGTCTCAGTTTCCTGAGCCATGTAATGGAAATAATATTACCTCATGGACAAATTGTGAAGATTACATATGCCATATATGAATAAACGTTTTACACAGTGTGCACAGATACATTGCTTCATAGTAATAGGTACTCTCAATTTCTCTCATGAGTTCATTTTGTACTTTATGCCTAAGGCCGCTGCACCAGTAGTAGCTATTGATGAGACATGGACTTCCTTGAACTTTGTATAATTTTCTAGACTCTTCTTAGCATTTCTAGTCCTTTTGAATCTCTCTTTTGGGTTCCCCCAAAAGACTTTTCAAACTCAGTTTGAATACCTTCGGATGAATCTGCCTTTCCTCTACTTAAGCATCTGCTCTTGCTGTGAGCTAGTTGCTTATGTACACAGCTCCAGGCTGCCTGGCTCAGGCATTCCTCAGGCTTCTCCTCTTGGTCCTGATCTGTACTTGACCTCTGGTATCTCTGGATAATCTAGTCTCCCATCCACTTTCCTACCCAGTATCAGAGTCTAATTTACCTTTCTTTCCAGTTGATTAGATTATATTCTTCACTTTCTTCTCTTGGAGAAGACGAATAAAGTTGCCCAGTGGGGAAGTTTTTAGGTCTCTACTGAGAGCATGCCTACGGACTTTCCACACAGACCCACCTCATGGCTACTTCACCCTCACTTCCAGTCTGTTGCAGTTTTCTTTGGGACAGACTACACTGTTGAATCTGGTCTATCAGGCCAGGGTCTTTCCTTATTTATAGGGATTATTCTTTCAGGAATTCCAATGGGGTTCTCCCTAGTCTAGACTCTCCTGTTCCTCAATAGAAACTAGGTTCAGGTTGTCTTCTTTAAGTTTTCTGGGCTACATGCAAATCAGATGATGTGGTTAGATATTGGTGGGTATTCCAATAAGCTCCTTAGGCCAAAGTACCAGAACCTCACCTAAGACCCCCATTCACTAAAAATAATTTGAGTGAGAAGAATGGACTTGTTTGGCAAGTAAAAAGAATGTCCTCATTCATGCTCACTCAGTCATGTCCAACTTTTTGCTACACTATTGAATGGTAGCCTAACCAGGCTCCTCTGTCCGTGGGATTTCCCAGGCAATAATATTTTAGTAGGTTGCCAGTCCCTTCTCCAGGGGGGTCCTCTTGACCTGGGGATCGAACCTGCATCTCCTGTATTGCAGGAGGATTCTTTACCGCTGAGCCACCAGCGAAGTCCAAACATTACATACGACTAGCTGGACAGTATCAGAATATATAACTCCTCAAACAAGAAATTCCTGTAATATTAATACAGGTCCTGATAGATTGACTCTGTCATTTAAAAAAAAATGTCATTGTATTTTTTGTCACCATTAGCAATTTTGTCTTTCAAGTCTGTTTTGTCTGATATTAGTGTTGCCATTCCAGTTCTCTTTTGGTTACTGCTTTCATATTACATCTTTTTCTATACTTTTACTTTCTACCTATTTGTGTCTTTGAATCTAAAGTGTGTCTCATATAGACACATATAGTTGGATCATTTAAAAAATAATTTATTTGTAATTAATGATAAGGTAGAATAGTAAGACATGGCCAATAAACATTTATTATTCATCCCATTTAAAAAAGCTACTGTCATCTCCAACTTCTGATGCAGATCCAGCCAATGACAAAATAAAATATTTCAATTCCCAACTAGTAATTTCCTTATTTTCCCATTTAAACACTTGAAATTTTTATTTGATCAGCCAGTCCAATTGAGGTCTGACTCTCTTGCATCTTTTCCCAAGTAAATGTTTTCTCAATAATTTCATCTGAATCTTTGCATGACAGTGAGGTGAATTCTTCTTTACTGGTACAGAAGAACTTTAAAAGGAAGCTTTATATCTATTTAGATAGAAATCGACCTGCATATATATAACATATCTTAGAGTGAAAATACAACATTTATTGCATATTAACTAAATACTGTTCCCTGCATTAAACTTTGAGTCTGAACTGTAACATCTCTTTCTGACAATACATTAGGAAACATTAGCTATGTAACAAAGATATCCCAACAGGGACAGCTGTTGGGATATGGAAAAGGCAGGAAAGGTAAAGACAAGAGAAATTATGTTCATCTTTCAAATTGGAGAAGTGAAAGGCAATGATTAAACAATAAACAGAAGTTTGAATTTAGAAAAAGATATCCTAGCATAAACTAATTTTTATTGACTAATCAAGAGAAATAAAACAGAATTAAAAAGAAAGAATCTACCATGCAGTTCAGTGTAATTTAATGCACCATTTGAAATTCCTTGTACACAATCCACATTTTCAAAATACTTAACTAATGAGAGCAGGACAATTCCTTTACATATTTTGAGACACATGCTTTCAAGATAAAAAGTACTTGATACATTTGAATCAGTTCTAATGAGGTGGATGAAACTGGAGCCTATTATACAGAGTGAAGTAAGCCAGAAAGAAAAACACCAATACAGTATACTAATGCATATATATGGAATTTAGAAAGATGGTAATGATAACCCCATATGCAAGACAGCAAAAGAGACACAGATGTATAAAACAGTCTTTTGGACTCTGTGGGAGAGGGAGAGTGTGGGATGATGTGGGAGAATGACATTGAAACATGTGTAATATCATATATGAAATGAATTGCCAGTCCAGGTTCGATGCATGATACAGGATGCTTGGGGCTGGTACACCGGGGTGACCCAGAGGGATGGGATGGGAAGGGAGGTGGGAGGGGGGTTCAGGATGGGGAACACGTGTATACCCATGGCAGATTCATGTTGATGTATGGCAAAACCAATACAATATTGTAAAGTAATTAGCCTCCAATTAAAATAAATAAATTTATAATTAAAAAAATAATAAAAAATAAATAAATAAAACATAAAAAAAAAGAAAACAAGATTAAAAAAAAAAGTACTTGAGGCTTATCTCATTGAATTTCCCTGAGGAACAGAGGGTGTGGCACTGCACAGAGCAGTGCTTCTAAATTGGTGTTGGTCCCTAAATAATCCCACAGTCTACAACAGGGAAAGACATTGTAGTGAAAAGAGCATTGAGTTCTTTTAGCTGTTATATGTTGTATGTGTGTTAGTCGCTCGCTCAGTCATGTCCAACTCTTTGGGACCCCATGGGCTATAGCCTGCCAGGCTCCTCTGTCCACGGAATTCTCCAGGCAAGAATACTGAAGTGGGTTGCCATTCCCTTCTCCAGGGGATCTTCCTGACCCAGGGATCAAACCTGAATCTCCCTCATTGCAGGCAGATTCTTTACCATCTGAGCCACCAGGGAAGCCCTGTTGTATGTTACTTCAGAGCAAAGTAGAAACCTTGTTTGTGTGACTACACTCTTTTTGTGATACTTCAACCAGTCACTGAAGGAGGTCACCCTTTTAGTTATCATAGTGATGGATTTATAGAATGTTAGTGTTGGACAGTTCACTGAAGACCTTGAAACTCAGTTCCACATTTTGCATATGAGTAAACTGGACCCAGATAGATGAAGTGCATCCCTCCAGGTCTCAGAGCTGGTTCTTGGCAAAACAGGCATTGGAACCCAGTCCTTGAGCCTTTGCTTAATATCAGTTCCCCCCCACCCCCGAAAAAAAAAAAATATCAGTTCCCACCTCTGGTTGTACATTATAATCACCTAACAGGCTTAGTAAAAATCGTAACAGCTGAACTTTATAGACCTGATCAAAATCTCTGGGGAATGAAATTAGGGCATTAATAGTTTTGAAGGTCCAGATAATTCCAGTGTAAAACCAACGCTGAGAGTCACATTTACGCAACTCTTGCAGAGTGAGAATATTTACAAATATTAGCTCATGGATCAAAATTTTTTTTCATAAATTATTTTGCTTTGCCTCTGTTAGCATAAATAATGAAGCAGCTATTGCTTTAGGGTGGGAAGATGAAAACCAAGGATAAAAAAATGTGATTCACCTTGATTTTCAAGATGAACTTCAGAAAGTATATAGCAAAAATAATAGTTTTGAAAACTTGCCTTTCAATGATAACAACTAGACACTTGAGCAAGAAAAGAGTTTCTTGAATTTCAAAATAGCCTTAAGTATCAAAAGTTAGATGCTGGTGGACTCAGGCATGGTGTATAAGGAAACCACAGGAGAGAAAGTTAGGGATATGTTGAAGTCATTTCCAACCACACAGAAATTAGAATAAAAACAGAAATGATGATCACTTATCTGGGTTGGTGGGTAGAAGTCTCAGAGAGAATAGGAAGCACACAAGAGATACACATCATAGGCTGGTTATCTACTCTATTAGGATTCTTCAGAGGAACAGAAGTAATAGGGCATGCGTGTGTTTATTTATTTATAACATATTTATGTACTTATTATTAAGGAATTGGATCACACAACTATAGAGGCTGGCAAGTCCAAAATCTGCAGAGTAAAATGGCAGCTGGAGACCCAGGGAACAGCCAATGTTGCAGCTCCAGTCAGACGCCCACCCACTGGTAGAATTTTGGGAGGTGAGGGGGTGGGTGGTTACAGTGGGGGTGAGAGATGGGAGTAGAGGAAGTGTGTCTTTTGTTACATTCAAACCTTCAGCTGATTGGATGAGGCCACCCACAGTATAGCCAGCAATCTGCTTAACTCAAAATACATTGATTTAAATATCAATTTCATCCAAAAAATTAAAATTAAAAAATGCTTCACAGAAACATCTAAAATATGTTTGGCCAAATAAAATATCTAGGCACTATGACCCAGTCAAGTTGACACTGGGTACCATGATCTCATCAAGTTGACACACAAAATTAACCATCACACTTGATACATGTCCAATTATGCTTAGACCACATCTACCTCCTCTCTCCTTTCCACTTTGCTCAGTCAAGACTCAAGGGGGAAGAATATCTGCTCCCAGGTGGATTTGAAGGCCCAAATGCAAAAAAAAAAAAAAAAAAATCCTGAGTTTGTAGACTGAACAGCCAATATGAGGATCCTGAAATCCCTAAACCTTATCTACTGCTAGAATTACATTTGAAAAATAGGATAGGGTAGAGCTTTCCTGGTGGCTCAGTGGTGAAGAATCTACCTGCCAATGCAGGGGCCATAGGTTCGATCCCTGGTCTGGGATGATCCCACATGCCATGGAGCAACTGCATACGTATGCCAAAACAACTGAGCCTGCATTGCAACTAGTGAAGCCCAAGTGCCTAGAGCCTGTACTCTGTAACAAGAGAAGCCACCACAATAAGAAGCCCACACACCGCAACTAGAGAGTGGCCCCCGCAGCAATAAAGACCCAGTGCAGCCAAAAATAAATAAACGAATAAAATGGGATGGTGTAGAAGTTACACAGGTGATTTGAAAAATCTTAGCATAGTCTTGCATATTGTGGCTGCTAAGTAAATGTTCAGTTCAGTTCAGTCACTCAGTTCTGTCCGACTCTTTGCGACCCCATGAATTGTAGCACGCCAGGCCTCCTGTCCATCACCAACTCCCGGAATTCACTCAAACTCACGTCCATCGAGTCAATGATACCATCCAGCCATCTCATCTTCTGTTGTCCCCTTCTCCTCCTGCCCCCAATCCCTCCCAGCATCAGAGTCTTTTCCAATGAGTCAGCTCTTCACATGAGGTGGCCAAAATACTGGAGTTTCAGCTTTAGCCTCATTCCTTCCAAAGAATACCCAAGACTAATCTCTTTTAGAATGGACTGGTTGGATCTCCTTGCAGTCCAAGGGACTCTCAAGAGTCTTTTCCAACACCACACTTCAAAAGCATCAATTCTTCAGCCCTCAGCTTTCTTCACAGTCCAACTCTCATATCCATACATGAGCACTGGAAAAACCATAGCCTTGACTAGAGGGACCTTAGTTGGCAAAGTAATGTCTCTGCTTTTCAATATGCTATCTAGGTTGATCATAACTTTCCTTCCAAGGAGTAAGCGTCTCTTTTTTTTTTTTTTTTGAGTTTTCTTTTTGTATTTGTATAACTCAATTCTGGTTTAGATGAGAAAATGAGATTTAGCCAATGATTAGAATAGGATTAGCCAATGAATATAATGTAATTGCTTACATTACTTTGTGAAATGCAAATAGCAGATGGATCATATTTTATTCTATTTATTTTTTTTCCTTTTTTAAAATTTTTTTATTTTTTTTTAATTTTATTTTATTTTTAAACTTTACATAATTGTATTAGTTTTGCCAAATTTCATGGCTGCAATCACCATCTACAGTGATTTTGGAGCCCAAAAAAATAAAGTCTAACACTGTTTCCCCATCTATTTTCCATGAAGTAATGGGACCAGATGCCATGATCTTCGTTTTCTGAATGTTGAGCTTTAAGCCAACTTTTTCACTCTCCTCTTTCACTTTCATCAAGAGGCTCTTTAGTTCCTCTTCACTTTCTGCCATAAGGGTGGTGTCATCTGCATATCTGAGGTTATTGATATTTCTCCCGGCAATCTTGATTCCAGCTTGTGCTTCTTCCAGCCCAGCGTTTCTCATGATGTACTCTGCATATAAGTTAAATAAGCAGGGTGACAATATACAGCCTTGATGTACTCCTCTTCCTATTTGGAACCAGTCTGTTTTTCCATGTCCAGTTCTAACTGCTGCTTCCTGACCTTCATACAGATTTCTCAAGAGGCAGGTCAGGTGCTCTGGTATTCCCATCTTTTTCAGAATTTTCCAGTTTCTTGTGATTCACACTGTCAAAGGCTTTAGCATAGTCAATAAAGCAGAAATAGATGTTTTTCTGGAACTCTTTTGCTTTTTCCATGATCCAGCGGATGTTGGCAATTTGATCTCTGGTTCCTCTGCCTTTTCTAAAACCAGCTTGAACATCCGGAAGTTCACCGTTCACATATTGCTGAAGCCTGGCTTGGAGAATTTTGAGCATTAGTTTACTAGCATGTAAGATGAGTGCAATTGTGTGGTAGTTTTAGCATTCATTGGCATTGCCTTTCTTTGGGATTGGAATGAAAACTGACCTTTTCCAGTCCTGTGGCCACTGCTGAGTTTTCCAAATTTGCTGGCATATTGAGTGCAGCACTTTCACTGCATCATCTTTCAGGATTTGAAATAGCTCAACTGGAATTCCATCACCCCCACTACTAAAAATATTATAAAATATCAGATTTTTATCTAGTGAAACACACACTGTTACAACTTTTAAATCAAAGCTAGATTATGTGTGCTCTTTTGTGTAGGTTACAAAACTGTGGCGAGTTAAGTGTGGGAGGAGCCAGGCCAAAGATGTGCATAAACCCTCACCTAAAATTTAGAGTATTAGAATAACAATGCATGATAAAATTCATTTGCTTTTCATAAATTTATTTCCTCCCACCAATGAGCCATTTTCTATGTTTATCCATGGTAATTTACTGAGAGAAAAGACACACAGCTTTTTAAAAATGTGTTTTAGACAGATAATGGTCTTAAAAGCAGAGGAAATATATCCAGTCGTTGAACAGGTGTGTGCTTGCAAAAGGGAAATAAATGAACCTTTTAAAACACAATTTTTCACCAAAATGAGTTTTACTTCTAAAAAATGATGGCAATATACCCTACAGATACTTAATATAAATTCATCTGAAAGGCATCCTTGATCTTTTTACTCAGTGATCAATTGCTTTGTCTTTATTTTTAGTTTAGAAAGCCAAAGAGAGAAGCCATAATTCTTCGGAATAATACAGACCAATATTCAGCTATTTGCTTGAATTTTATAGCTCTGTGTGAGATAAATGTACATTCATTTTGGTTCCTTATTTTAATCCTTAATTTACACAACAAAGCTTTGCCATGTTATTAGCTTTCTGTGTTATACAATAGGCAGAGAATAGCATTAACTCTCTCTGACCAGATTGACAATAGGTTGAGAATGTGTAAGAGTTGGATCAATAAAACATAATCAAGGTATTATTTTCTTTGTTTATAGGTTTTACTTAGGTAAAATTCTATTCAATGTTTAATACAAAATCTATCAGCATATTTGTATGTATATATGTAAACACATGAGGCTTCCCAGGTGGCTCAGTGGCAAAGCATCCGCCTGCAATGCAAGAGACACAGGAGATGTGGGTTCGATCCCTGAATTGGGAAGATCCCCTGGAGGAGGAAATGGCAACCCACCCTAGTATTCTCACCTGGAGAATTCCATGTACAGAGGAGTCTCGCAGGCTACAGTCCATGGGATCTCAAAGAGTCTAACACAACTGAGTGACAGCACACACATGCACACACACGCACACACATGCAAACACATACTCTAATATTCAGAGTAGAGTAAGATTTATTTAAATGGCATTTTGGCCATGGGACTCAGGAATGCCAGAATCCTACCTCCCACAATTTTCAGGAAGGTGATAAATGAAAAGAGCAATAACTAGTTAAACAAAAGGACATCTTATTATAACTTAAGTCTCTGCCCCAAAGACCATTGGCAAAGTCTAGTAAATTACACACACTGTGATTTAGTAGAATTTACACCCCAGCTAGATATGTGAGGGGATGCCATCCTGCTGAGCCCAGATTTGACATTAGGAAATGACCATTCTTATAGAACAAAAGCAAACAAAAGAACATTGGCTCTATTTGCCCAGCAGTGACAACACCTGGACCACCAGATTGGCATACGTATCTCCCAGACCAAGGCAAAGTCTCCTGCCAGCAGGACAGTGACAGGCAAAGTATGTGTATGTGTTTGTTTGTTTGAGAGAGAGAAAGAAGGGGCAGAGGTGGGGAGGGAGGAAAGGGAGAAGAAAGATGGTGCCCTTACCACATTCCAAATATAGAAAAAGGTGAATTAGGAAAATAAAAGCCACCTTATAAGCTCCACCCATAAAAAATGCTATGGAGTCAGTAATCAGTGTCTAGGCAGTTCAGCCCTCTTTCCTTGAGCTGAAGGAAAAGGGACAGCAGAACTGCTGGCTTGAGGTCTGATTTGGTTAGGGGAAGGAGTGAGAAAATGGACAGAAAAGAAGCTGGGGCAATGCCAAGGCTCTCCTTTGTCCCACAAGAGTCCTTGTCTCAGTGAGATTTTTGGTGTTCATAAAATATTTTGTCAGCTTTATAATGTATTTTTTTTAGATATAACTTTTTTTCAACCCTAGAGATTTAACCTCAAGGAGAATATACTCAGATTTCACATTCATCCACTTAATATTCATTAAGAACAAAATTTTGTTTTGGAGGGGTATAAAGAATTAAGATGAATCCAGCTCTTGAAGCAACTTGCATTTTAGACATTATCAAAATAGCTAGACTATACAATATAAAATGAAAATTACTTTAAAATATTTATAGCTCAAGGACACTGAGAATTTAGAGAAACATTTTTTTTAATTAGCAGTAATATATTTCACAATGATAATTATAATGTAATGTATTTTGGAGGTGGCTCAGATGATAAAGAAGCCTCCTGCAATGTGGGAGATCTGGCCTTGATTCCAAGGGTTGGGAAGATCCCACTCCAGTATTCCTGCCTGGAAAATCCCCATGGACAGAGGAGCCTGCCTGGCTGCAGTCCATAGAGTCGCAAAGCAACAGAGGGGTGAAGCACAGCACAGCACAGCACAACCTTTTAGAAATTCTGAACAGAACTGATAGAATACGTCTTTTAAAGAGAAAAAAGCAGCTAAGCAAATATACACCTGCACAATTCAAATATTGATGCATCTGCTCCAAAGCTCTAAAACCAATTAGAAATTTTGTTTCATGACTGCAATTAGCCTTTAAAAAGATGAGCATCTATTAACATAGTTTGGTAGTATAATGACAAGCAATTAGTTATAATTGTTCTATTCTGGAAAGAAATAATAATTGGAAGCAGATGACTTCTAAAGGAATTGAAGAGTGAGCTTGCTCACTTAATTTTTTAAAAGTTGACACAGGGAATTCATTAAATTCTTTTCTAACTTTGGGGATTTCTAGTTAGCTTTTCTGCCCTTCCTTCATCATCCTCACCCCATTAATTAGTTTAATCATTTACATTTTCCTTGTAATATAAGAGAAAATATCAGGGTACTTTTAAGAACCTGGAAGCTGAAGAAAATTCCCTACAAGATGAAATTAATTACACTTATATGAAAGATTTGAACAGTTAATTGGAAATGGCAAAAGGCAGACATCAGTTCAATACAGGATGAACTTCCCAGAGATTCAGATGGATCAAAAATAGTTTTCTTCAATGTTTTTAATCCTTCAATTTGCTCAAATGTAAGCTGGAAAGCCTTTTACTGGATAATATAGAGTTGATCCAAGCACTCACTGGATGCTGTTGAGAAGCTGGACTAGTTGATATGTAAGATTTCTTCGTACATGAATGAGCTTCTCTCCCTGAAATAATTTTCTAATGAAGGAGTTATTTGCACTGTGCTGTCTCTCAGAAAGTCATAGTTGTGAATAGTATCTACACAATTAATTCCTGCCACTATTTTGAACTAAAGTCATTAAGAAAATCATGAACCTACACACGTGTTTCATTCAGGGGAAGAATGAAACTGGGACACAAACACAGACGTGAAATAGTAAATGATTTTAGGATATCCTTTTATGCCGATCACTCTGTGTATTGAAGAAGAACTGAATATTAGAACTGTTGAAGGATGAATGTACCTAAAATTTTTATAGTAGGAACTTTATATGGTTCTGTTGAGTTAAATAGAATATGGCCAGAAAATCTTTGGCACCTATGTACAAAATTCCTACAAAAATAGCTCTGTTGCTGATTTTTTTTTTTTAATCCCTGCATATTTCCTAATAACGTATGCCTGCTAGTATGTTTAAGCTATGGGAGTGAGTGGTTCAGATCTCTGGGGATTATAGAATATACAAGGAAGTATTTTACACAGGTCAAGTGAATAGATTTATCTGAAATAATAGCAATACCACCATTGGACATATAATATCATTGCTGATAGCTATTAGAACTGCTGGCACCACAATGAATAAATAGCCTCAATTTGGGATTTAGCTTTTATTGAGTCCATTGCCCTTGGTCCAGTTGGTTCCCTCTGGTGTAGGTAAGCATCACCAACTTGAGTCAATGTGCTCTGGCCACACTGACCATAGGACCTATACCTCTTAAGATCAGAAAATCAGATTGCTATTCAATACAAGCTTTCTCTTAGAAATAGTGTAACACATATTTTGAGACCCTAATTACATTGCATTTAGCCGTTATTCTTCATAGCTATGTACCACACAGCACCTTTTATGAAACCCATGATTTTCCTTGTAATTAGACTGTTTTTGCTTGCAGATAATAACTTAATTCAAGGTAATTTAAATAATAAAACAATTTGCTGGCTGTCATAACTCCCCAGCTTTTCATGTCTTCATAATTAGAGAGTCATTTCCTAGGCAGGTTGATAAGAAGTCTAGGGGTCCCCAAGGAGAGAGGGGTCTGGAATTCTCAAGGAGGAACAAAGGACAAACTTTTTTTTCCATCTACATTCCATAAGATTATAT
>NW_011494612.1:1861598-1862203 GCF_000754665.1 Bison bison bison | reverse complement strand
CCATCTACATTCCATAAGATTATATAACAATAATGTATCCTGCCTGAGGACAATCTCTGGATTAAACCTTCTGGCTAATTCTGTTATCTTAAAATGTAAATTATGGGAGTAGGTCTGGTGAGGTCTTTACAACCTCCAGACATCTTTGGATTCATTGGAGAGTATATAACTCCATTGCTAACACTAGAAAGCAGGTACTCTTTCTACCCCCTCTGATGTCTATGTCACAAGCTTTATCTCCTTTATACTTAAATAAAACTTTATTACACAAAAGCTCTGAGCGATCAAGCCTTGTCTCTGGCCCCAGATTGAATTCTTCTCCTCCGGAGGCCAAGGATCCCTGCATCTTTGCGTGATTCAGCAACAACCTTTCAATAATTTATGTCTATTTCCAGCACTATTGCCCTAATTAAATCTTTTTTAATACATTTTACTGAAAGTATTATAATTGTATCATACTTGGTAGTTATACCACCCCATTTATGGTTTCTGATGGTAGGCTGCTGCTGCTGCTAAGTCGCTTCAGTTGTGTCCGACTCTGTGCAACCCCAGAGACGGCAGCCCAACAGGCTCCCCCGTCCCTGGGATTCTCCAGGCAAAAACAC
>NW_011494612.1:1857187-1861498 GCF_000754665.1 Bison bison bison | reverse complement strand
TCGCTCAGTCATGTCCGACTCTTCGCGACCCCATGGACTGCAGCCTACCAGGCTCCTCCGTCCATGGGATTTTCCAGGCAAGAGTACTGGAGTGGGGTGCCATTGCCTTCTCTTTATTCAACATTTTACATGCCAATTCTGCTATTTTGGTTGGCAATACCAAATATCAAACACTTTATTGTATTGAATAAGTAAAGTTTCTGTCTGTAAATTTGAGAAGGTGAAGGAATTCCAGTTGAGCTATTTCAAATCCTAAAAGAGGATACTGTTAAAGTGCTGCACTCAATATGCCAGCAAATTTGGAAAACTCAGCAGTGGCCACAGGACTGGAAAAGGTCAGTTTTCATTCCAATACCAAAGAAAGGCAATGACAAAGAATGTTCAAATTATCGCACAGTTGGACTCATCTCACATGCTACCAAAGTAATTCTCAAAATTCTCCAAGCCAGGCTTCAACAGTATGTGAACGGTGAACTTCCAGATGTTCAAGCTGGTTTTAGAAAAGGCAGAGGAACCAGAGATCAAATTGCCAACCTCCTCTGGATCATCAAAAAAGCAAAAGAGTTCCAGAAAAACATTTACTTCTGCTTTATTGATTATGCAAAAGCCTTTGTATTGATCACAATAAATTGTGAAAAATTCTGAAAGAGTTGGGGATACCTGACCACCTGACCTGCCTCCTGAGAAATCTGTATGCAGGTCAAGAAGCAACAGTTAGAACTGGACATGAAACAACAGACTGGTTCCAAATCGGGAAAGGAGTACATCAAGGCTGTATATTGTCACCCTCCTTATTTAACTTCTATGTAGAGTACATCATGAGAAACGCTGGGCTTGATGAAGCCCAAGCTGGAATCAAGATTGCCAGGAAAAATATGAATAACCTCAGATATGCAGATGACACCACCCTTATGGCAGAAAATGAAGATGAACTAAAGAACCTTTTGATGAAAGTGAAAGAAGAGAGTGAAAAAGTTGGCTTAAAGCTCAACATTCAGAAAACGAAGATCATGGCATCTGGTCCCATCAATTCATAGCAAAAAGATGGGGAAACAATGGAAACAGTGACAGACTTTAGTTTTTTGATCTCCAAAAATACTGCAGATGGTGACTGCAACCATGAAATTAAAAGATGCTTGCTCCTTGGAAGAAAAGTTATGACCAACCTAGATAACATATTAAAAAGCAGAGACATTACTTTACCAACAGAAGCCCATCTAGTGAAACCTTTGGTTTTTCCAGTAGTCATGTATGGATGTGATAGTTGGACTATAAAGAAAGCTGAGCACCAAAGAATTGATGCTTTTGAACTGTGGTGTTGGAGAAGACTCTTGAGAGTCCCTTGGACTGCAAGGAGATACAACCAGTCCATCCTAAAGTAGATCAGTCCTGGATGTTCATTGGAAGGACTGATGCTGAAGCTGAAACTCCAATATTTGGGCCACCTGATGGGAAGTACAGACTCATTGGAAGAGACCCTGATGCTTAGAAACATTGAAGGCAGGAGGAGAAGGGGATGACAGAGGATGAGATGATTGGATGACATCACTGAGTAGATGGACAGAGTTTGAGCAAGCTCTGGGAGTTGGTGATGGACTAGGAAGCCTGGAGTGCTGAAGTCCATGGGGTTGCTAAGAGTCAGACAAAACTGAGGGACTGAACTGAATTGAAATTTGAGGAGGTTTGTTAGTTGGGAAAGGCTAGGTTATGGTGTATCATCAAATGGAATCTTATAGGTTAATGACATGTGTTCACCCTCTCTTGCTGTACATCCTTTGTAGGTTGACTGCAGCTCTGCCTCACACCATATTCACACAAGGACCTAGACCGATGGAGTAGCCATTATCTGGAAATTTGCCTGCTAATGTAAGTGCAAGAAAAGAAAGTGTGACAAAGCACAAACTCATTTTCAAAGTTTCTGCCTATAAGTGACTTGCGTCAGACTCATTTACATTTCACTGGCCAAATCAATTTGCTTGACACATTTGACTTCAAAGAGTAGGGGCAAGTATACACCTCTTCTGGGGAGGGCAGCGAATACTGATAAAGAGTAAAGCAATCAACCACATGAGGGACTTCCCTGGTGGTCCACTGGTTAAGACTTCACCTTTCAATGCAAGGAGTGCAAGTTTAATCCCTGTTCAGGGAGTTGAGATCCCACAAGCCTAGGAGCCAAAACCAAAACAAAAAACAGAAACACGTTATCAAAAAAAAAAAAAAACTCATAAAGAAAACCAACCATATGACCTTAAAATTTAGAGTAGAGGTCAGTAAATGATAACCTATCATATACTTTCTTAAACAAAAGTTTTATTGGGACACAGTCACACCCATTAATTTACATGTGGTCTATGGCTGCTTTTGCACTAAAAATGGCAGAGTTGAGTGGTTAGTACAGAGACCATATAGCCAATAAAACCTACAGTATTTACTCTCTGGGCCTTTACTGAAAGTATTTTCCCACACTGAGTTAGAGAGGCAGAAGGTTACATGTGTAAACACCTAAAATGAAATGTGTCCCAGTTTCTTATTTACTTCATGAGTAAAGTCCCTGTTTTTTTTGAAAGCAGGCAAAATCTAATTTTTTTTTTTAAATCAAATAGAAGCAGTAATGAGAAAATATGCCATAAGACCAATATTTTTTTAAAGTACTTTTTACAGAGAAAACAGATCTGATTGAAATGATGAGGGAAGAGTTTTGGAGGAAATACTATTCAAAATGAGCGTTGAAAGGAGAAAGGTGTTCTCAGGGGTGCTTTCAAAGGAAAAGTATTGCAGAAATCGAAAAACTTGAACAAGAAAAGTTTAGGATACATTCAAGGAATAGTGAATTCTTGATTATGATTAAATACTAGGATTTGTGATGCTAGAATTTGGGAAGATGAAGCTGTTGCTAGAAATACAAAAGTACCATCTTGAATTTTAAAATTAGAACCAAATTATTAGAAGAGACAGCAAAAGTGTTGAAAGGTGTTCAGGGTTTGAATCTTGGGTTTGCCATGTGACCTACCTTTATCATCAATCTTAAACAAATTACTTAACCCCTCTGAGCTTCAGATACTCCTGCCTATAAAATAATAACCACAACCTCACAGTTTTTTGAGGACTTAAAGATGAATGTACAGTTTCTGTCCTATGTCTGATGCATAATAGATATTCAAAAGTTACAGCTATTTTTATTAATATTTTACTCTTTTTTAAACCACTGTCAATATACTTCTCTGATTTTTCTAGCCAGGCCCATTCCTAACTTAGATACAATTTCTAGGTTTTGTATCCCTTTTCATGCTGTGTTATCTGACTGGAAGAACCTGCTACTACCTGGGAAGGTCTACGACTCTTCAATATCCATCTCAGATGGCTTCCTGTAATTTAAAATGAAATCTCTTCCTTTCACTTACTCATATAATAGCTATTCATAACACAGTTCTTTGAATTTAAGGTCTTTGTGTGCAATCTTCAATCATTCATAAGATCCTTGAGGGAAGGGCCTGTGTCTTGGTCTTGTTAGAATCTTTGTTATATAATTTTACAAGCAGAAGTTAGTTGGCAGAATGATTCAGAAAGCATGTTATTTATTTCATGCTAGGATCTCTAGATAATCAATAAACCATCTTAGGAAAACCTTAATTCTGCAACTCCACTGATCTTTATCAATAAAAAAATATAGTCATAAGTTGTTTTGGGTGTTGACCTTTCTGTAAATTTTGAAAGCAATGAAAGTGAATTGTGTTCTTTCTTATTAGCACATAGGGAAGGCAGTCTCAAAATTGTATTTGTGAAATTCTCTAAAAAGAAGCTTTACCATTATTGTTTATTTTCTAAGTACTCCATGAATAGCATATGGCTTAGGACCTCCCTAAAGTTCTGCTGTGTGAAAATCACTAATAAATGACAGAATATTTAAAATGAAGAATCCAGTGCATGTGATTTAAAATTGTACAAGGTGCTTCTAATCGTCCCTTTTCCTTCTGATAGGTTCAGATATTTAAAGCAGTACATTCTAAGTAAGGAGCTTATAGTCTTAGGGGTGGACCAGAAGAGTCCCTGGAGCATGGGAAAATAAGAGCCCTTATTTATGTTAAATTTTTATCGCCATCATTTAAAAATCTTTAATTCTATGTTTTTAAATAGATGTTATATATTCATTTTAGTATTTTATGTATACAATTTCTAAAAATATTAAATAATAAATTAATAAAATAAAATTATTAAAAATTATTTAAAATCTATGTGCTCAAAATTTATTTACTGATAAGGCATAGGATTTTAAAAACTGGAGAAAACTGGATAAAAGGAAAGCAATAGATA
>NW_011494612.1:1838907-1857087 GCF_000754665.1 Bison bison bison | reverse complement strand
ATATATATATATATAACAAGTCATAATACTTAGTCATACATTTCTTGTTTATTCATTTTTAAAAACAATGGTGGTGGCTTGTTTCTATACAGATTTCATTAGGATACAATACATATTTTTGAAAAAATATTGGTTTCTGGTGGTGGAGTATCTTCTGGTAGCTTCAGGATCCCATCCAGCATTTTTAAGTTTGGCAAACAGGAGAACACGCTAAAGCAAAAGTTAAAGAAAAAAAGTAACTGCACTGAACAAAAGAATTGTATTTCACTTACTCTGTAAATGAGTGGACTTTGCCTATTGTTAAAAGGAAGATGAGTGGCTATCACTTTATTCTGTTTTCCTTATCTTTGCAATGACATTAAGGTAAAATACAATTTGTGTTGATTGAGCTGATGACCCTGTCATAGATTGCCTCTCTGGAAGCTACTAGATCGTTCAGCAGATTCTAAGTATTGAGCAGAGGAGTGAAACTGCATACACTCTGTTTTCATAAGAGAACATCATTCCAGTTTTTACAATGTCCTATGAAGAAAAAAAAAAATCAATGAGTGGATTTAGCTAACTAACCATGAGAGAAAGAATGAGATCATGAGATATGTACACGTTATAAAATTGGAAGCTGTTTTTTAAAGTAAAGCAAGTCCGAGTTGTCTAGTGATAGTTAAGGAAGAATTCTGGATGAGAGTTATAAGAGGGGGTGGGAAACAATTTTGTGCTGAGTTATTTTCTCTTGACAGAGGAGCTCACATTTCAAATTTAGACAGTCACTTCCAGCTTCAGGAGGTGGTCTTTCATGTCAACCCAGTTAAACAGTAGCCATATGCCTAGCAGCTTTATAAAGCAGTGTTTTCTTTCGAGTGGACAGCTTTCCTGATTGGGGAGTTCTGGTGGCTCAGGCCAGGGGAAATGGAAGACAGTGGCGTTGGCCCAGGATGAAAGATGCTGAACCTTTCAGAAGACATGCCATGCCGACTAATGATGGTGCCAACCTCCTGGAATACTCCCATTGGCTGCATGATTTTCTTAGCTCTAAATGCTTTCTACACATTATCTCATCCTCAAAACAATCCTGTCAAGTTAGTTTTTACCCCCTATTTTAAGCAACTTATCCAAGATCATAAAGCCTGTAGGTGATGGAGTAAAGATTAAAATCTGTCTTCTGGCTCCAGTTTTCAGACTTGGCAGGAACTCCTAGTCCCCCCCTTTCTTTTTTTAAAGTCAAACTATTGGTGAACTAAGATAATCCTGACTTCTGAAGAATGGTAAAAGAATTTGCCTGTGGGTGTCCCAAGAAGTGGGCTGCCCTCTACCTCCTGGGACTTACACCATTAGCTCTATCATTAAGTCCTTTCTCTTTTGAACTGTGCTGTCTTCTTATTGGAGGATCTGAAACAAAGGAGGAAGGGAAGACAGTCACAATTCTAGGTGTCAGTGATCAAGAAAAGCTTATACTTAAATATTCTGATCGTGATGTAAAGGGTCACTGAAAGTCTGGCCTAAATCCTCAACACAAATGTACCCAGTGACAAAATGAATGCCGCTGTAATCCTCATGTGGATTTTTGGCTAGATAATTAAACCTAAATTTGGATGAGCTTGAGACTTCAGCTTAGTGCTTCAGTAGGAGTGAATACTTAAATCCTTCTCTCATGCTTTAAAATGACCACATCTTTCTGTTTAAAGCAACCCTGCACTACCTTGGTCAATACAACCTGGCTTTTTGTAGACTGATTGTCAGTATGTATGCACCTTGGACTCAATCCAATCGAATTAATACTAAACAAATAGAAGAACCTCATTATATCCTTCTTTTCCACATAAATTCTATACCACCTCATGAATTCTGAAGACAGCTTTATAGTGAGACTTCAGGGCATATCAGATTTCAGACAGTTAATCTAACACTATTGTTATAAGGCATTCTTTGAAGAGAGGCAAGTGACTGAGTTGGGACCAAAGTGTTTTCTAAAATCCCACATATTAATTAACCAAACTGAAATACAATACTAATAAATTATTTTTAAGACAGACATGTGCTATTTTATGAATGACATTGAAATGTCTAACTAAAACTCCTCTGACTGTAGGAAATAGAATTAATTTTAAGCTTCAAAACATTATTTTGGTTAAATATTAGTTCAATATTAAAGCAACTGTGCCACCAGATTTTGCTTATATAATATCAATTTGAGAATTTATTGTCACAGAATATGAAATTTTGCTTTCAGACTATAGTCAAAGGGAAAACAATTGCAGTAATGAGATTTACGTAGTAACAACAGAGATTAGAATTTTTATTTTGACAATTTTCATTGCACATCATGGACTTAAGAGTCTGATATTATACAGGCCTCTAGAATATAGTTGCTATTATGGGAAAATGCCAGTATGAGAAAGGAAAGTGGTGAGAGAACTATATTTTGTGGAAATTGGATGTGGAGGAAGGACTATAATCACAGACCAGAATGGAGCCTAGAAATGATCTAACCCTTTGTGAGACAGATTCAGAGTGAGAGATGAGATGACTTGTGGTCATCTGGGGGCAAATATAGGTCTAGAACTCAGTTGCTTGTTTCTACCATTTTAATTTCCATAAGTACACTAACAGTGTGGGCTGCCAGGTGGCTCAGTGGTAAAGAATCTGCCTGCATTGCAGAAAATGCAGAAGACATGGTTTCAGTCCCTGGGTCAGGAAGATCCCCTGGAGGAGGGCATGGTGACCATGCCCACTTCAGTTTTCTTGCCTCAAGAATCCCATGGACAAAGGAGTCTGACAGGCTACAGTCCACAGGGTCTCAAAGACTCAGGCACAACTGAAGCAGCTGAGCACACACACGTACTAATAGTGGTGCTGGGAATTAGCTGCAGATAAATGGATGGACATATTACTTGGTGCACACTCAAGGTTGTTTAGATTCCATTATTATCACCATTAAGAATGTTCCTAATATTGACAAAGAAATAAAAATGGTTTATTCTTGGAAGGTTTCCAGCTCTTTCAACCACCAGAGGAGATCGAATCAATTACTTTTTTTGTATTCACTTAATTAATGGTGCCCTTGTGGCCCAAAGATATGAAAATAAAACCAGAGAATAAACAGTTTATAAGATGGTCACTTGGGCCTTGATGAGAACCTACATTTAGAAATTTTATAAAAGACATCTGCTGAATATCATGAGAGAAAATGCATAGGATTTGCAAGTCTAAAATTAAATATCTAAGTTTATGTATAGTCCCATTACAGGAGGAGCCTAAAATTTGCACAGCATTGTAAATTAACTGACAGAAGAGTATATTAAAAATTAAACACACACACACAAGATCAGTTCAAATCAGTTCAAATCTCACTTTAGGTGAGATTAGAAGCATGAATTGTTCACCACGCAGTAGATAAGCTAAATACCTGCTGAGCAAATTTAAGCAAGATGGGAACAATGGTTAAAAGTATAACATTCAATGAAGTAGAAAAGATGACTTAAAGCATTTGGGATCTCACCGTTTTCGGTAGTTTTGGTGAAATTCACAAGGGTTCCTCTTGAGCATAAGGGATTCCAGT
This sequence comes from Bison bison bison, assembly GCF_000754665.1. Classification (NCBI taxonomy): domain Eukaryota; kingdom Metazoa; phylum Chordata; class Mammalia; order Artiodactyla; family Bovidae; genus Bison; species Bison bison. The sequence continues at coordinate 1,853,531 of NW_011494612.1, read as the reverse complement.
GGCGTGCACCGTAAGCTGGACAGCCCAGTCAGAGTCTCAATATGGTTGTCAGCCAAGGATAAATGCTGTATCTGAGGGATCTTTGGCAATTGCTTGAAAGATGTGAGATGGTTTTTGTTCATATTTAAAACTCTGCAACTGTATATAAAATATAAACATCCTGTCATTTGTCTCCTAAAGAGGATGGTGAACTACCAAATACTGCAAAGCACTAGCATGCCTCACCTAGACTATGATACCTCAAAGGTGTGACAGGGACATTTTCTACAAATATGGTGGGAAAGAAAAACGAAATATGTATATTAAAATATTAAGAGAAAATAAACAGGGCAGATAAGACTGAAAGCTTGTCTAAGGCAAGACTATGTTTTCTTTTCACTGTGTTTGGTTCTTGGTGACTGCTCAATAAGTCCTGGATGAAAGAGTAAAGGGCTGCTTGAAATCTCAGCAATATAAAAGTTCACTCAAAGCTTCTGAAGAGTATTGCCCCTAAGTAGTGAGATTATAATTGTTTTCCTTTCTTTCTACTTTTCTGTACTTAAATTCAATATTGAGAAAATAGTATTTAAAAATTTTTTTAAAGTCCTTTTTTTTTAATGCAAAAGAAAGCTAAAATTACCCTTGGGAACAGAAATATGTGTTAGGCATTGAGGTTGAATACATTTTCCTGACAGAATATAATGCTTCTTAATATTTTGCCTTAAAACCATAATTGTATAAAACCATGCCATTAAAGAAAATAATTCCAAATCCATCACTGACGCCTTGCCTTACAGAAAAAATTCCTTTATGCATAAGCTGGGATTTAATACTCTGAGGGAAACACAGGGTATTTATTTATAAACCTCATGGCCCACAAAGACACTTGGTAAATAATTATCGCTGAAGGCCTGGCGTGCTGCGATTCATGGGGTCGCAAAGAGTCGGACACGACTGAGCGACTGAACTGAACAGTAAACATGGTGCTAAACAGAGAGATGACAGTCACACAGCAGCATGACAAATTAAATTCACTTTGAACCGCCCCGCACATTTCATTGTAATTTTTCACATCCATCATTTTCATTTCCCTTGTTTCCTTCCATTTTCCATAGGGATATTTTGCAGTCTTAACCATATCTTTGATAACTTCAGGTTTCCACTCTTTCCTAGGTGTGTGCCATGTAAACAGTTGTATCTGACTGTTCTTGCTTGGAGAATCTCAGGAACGGGGGAGCCTGGCGGGCTGCCGTCTATGGGTTGCACAGAGTCGGACACGACTGAAGTGACTTAGCAGCAGCAGTAGATGTTTTTCTGGAACTCTCTTGCTTTTTCGATGACCCAGTGGATGTTGGCAATTTGCTCTCTGCTCCTCTGACTTTTCTGAATCCAGCTTGCACATCTGGAAGTTCATGGTTCACGTACTGCTGAAGCCTGGCTTGGAGAATTTTGAGCATTACTTTGCTAGCGTGTGAGATAAGTGCAATTGTGCAGTAGTTTGAGCATTCTTTGGCATTGCCTTTCTTTGGGATTGGAATTAAAACTGACCCTTTCCAGTCCTGTGGCCACTGCTGAGTTTTCCAGATTTGCTGGCATATTGAGTGCAGCACTTTCACAGCATCATCTTTTAGGATTTGAAATAGCTTAACTGGAATTTCATCCCCTCCACTCACTTTGTACATAGTAATGCCTCCAAAGGCCCACTTGACTTTACATTCCAGGATGTCTGGCTCTGGGTGAGTGATCATACCATCATGATTATCTGGGCCATGAAGATCTTTTTTGTATTAGTTCTTCTGTGTATTCTTGCCACCTCTTCTTAATATCTTCTTCTGTTAGGTCCATACCATTTTTGTCCTTTATCGAGCCCATCTTTGCATGAAATATTCACTTGGTATCTCTAATTTTCTTGAAGAGATCTCTAGTTTTTCCCATTCTATTGTTTCCCTCCATTTCTTTGCATTAATCTTTGAGGAAGGCTTTCTTATCTCTCCTTGCTATTCTTTGGAACTCTGCATTCAAATAGGTATATCTTCCATTTCTCCTTTGCTTTTTTTGCTTCTCTTCTTTTCATGGCTATTTGTAAGGCCTTCTCAGACAACCATTTTGCCTTTTTGCATTTATTTTTCTTGGGGATGGTCTTGATCCCTGCCTCCTGTACAATGTCATGAACCTGCATCCATAGTTCATCAGGCACTCTGTCTATCGGATCTAATCCCTTGAATCTATTTGTCACTTCCACTATAATCATAAGGGATTTGATTTCGGTCATACCTGAATGGTCTAGTGGTTTTCCCTACTTTCTTCAATTTCAGTCTGAATTTGGCAATAAGGAGTTTATGGTCTGAGCCATAGTCAGCTCCCAGTCTTGTTTTTGCTGACAGTATAGAGCTTCTCCATCTTTGGCTTCAAAGAATATAATCAATCTGATTTCGGTATTGACCATCTGTTGATGTCCACGTGTAGAGTCTTCTTTTGTGTTGTTGGAAGAGGGTGTTTGATATGACCAGTGCATTCTCTTGACAAAACTCTACTAGCCTTTGCCCTGCTTCATTCTGTACTCCAAGGCCAAATCAGCCTCTCATATTCACCATCGCACAGATCCTCAGTCAATTGGATAATGTTAGGGGACATGACTGACAAACCAAGTGTGATTTTTCTCCTGGGGCAACAGAGAAGGAGGCTATGAATATACATGCATCAATTTTCTACTCTCTTGATACATTGATTTGACAGTTGTAGAGTCTGAATTGCAATTATATAATTTACATTATACATTGTATTTCTGAAGAAAGAAAGGCCAAAAGAATACATCTAAAGAATACTAAAACTGGGTCGTCTTTTCTTTAATGATAAGAGTTTCCCTTTTTCTCTCTTTTTTATATAAGATAGGAAAAATTTGGAAGTTTACTGATTTGGATCAAGTCAAATTCACATACCCCAAATTAATGGTCTTCTAGCGTAGTGTTTCTAAAGTATGCTATGTGACTATTAATATTTTTTCTTGTACATTTATTTAAATAAGTATTACAAAATATAACCAATACATCCTTATTTTGTCCCTAGAAGAGAGGCTAAGGGGAAAAATTGAACAAATTAACATCAAGTAACTGATGCTGGGAAAAATTGAGGGCAAGAGGAGAGTGGCGTGACAGAGGATGAGATGGTTGGATGGTATCACTGTCTCAGTGGACAGGAGTTTGAGCAAACTCAGGGAGTTAGTGAAAGACAGAAAAACCTGGCATGTTGTAATTCGTGTGGTCACAGAGTCGGACATGACTTAGTGACTGAACAACAAACTGAATAAATTAAAATGGCAGTGATATTAAGATTCCTCTGAAAACTTTTATTTTGGTATTTTTTAATTTGTCATTTGAAAAGAACATAAGTAAAATCAAATGTTACACAAGTCTGTCTAAAGTTGGGAAGGGACTTTGAAAATGACTGAAGATCTTCAGGGATCATTGCATATTCTGCCACTTCCTCTGTCTGCTGGCCCGTTTCGCTCCCCTGTTAATTGTGATGAGCTCTTTTCGTTGCCCCGCCTCAGCCCCGGCTCAGAGATGTAACTTAACTCGCTCGAGGATTTACCTTTCCTTCTTGTTGCTGCTTAATATTTCCTAATTCTTTTCTGGGAAGTTCTGTCTGCCCCTCTGATGGCTACCACAGCTTGCTCTAGCTATACATCTGCTTGGTGAAGCAAAGGGCAGCTCCCCACAGAGTTCTCAAGCAATCCTGAGCAAGGAGGCAGATTATCTTTAATATTATCTTTAGTGTCCTTGGGACATCAAAGAGTCCACATAAATTAAAATTTCTTTTATGTCTGTCACTGTTCTCATTGACAACTCCTACCCCTCTATTAGAATGTAAAGAATTTTATCTTAAATCAAATAAGAGATTAAATTGAAAATAAATAAAATGTTCTCAGTTTAAAAAAAATTTCTTTTTTAAAGCAAGTGAACCTGAAGTCAAGACTCTTGTTAACTACCTATAGAGTCTTTCCCTGTAAATGGTCAATAAACATGACTAAAAATCACTATCTTACAATGATAATGTATATATAATGTGATTGTATTTCCAGTTCACTACACAAGGAACATAGCAAGCTTTTCTGCCAATATGTCCTATGATTATTAATTATTCCCCTAAGAACTGATAATAACAATATTAATTTGAAAAGGAATAGATTTTTCCTGCTAAATTGTGACAGTTTGATTTATAAATTTCCCTTTTTGCCTTGCTCAGACATCGCTTAGCACTCTCACTTTCTTTTTTTTTTTTTTTTCATTTTTATTTTATTTTTTTTAAATTTTATTTTATTTTTAAACTTTACATAATTGTATTAGTTTTGCCAAATATCAAAATGAATCAAAAAGCACTTTCACTTTCAAGGCCTGACCACATGAAGGGAGCCACAATAGGTAAAGACATTGATCACATGTACCCATATAATAAAGACTTGACTTTAACTTAGAAACTGGACATGCTAAGGAGAAGGTACCTTGGCAATCTTAAGGCACTTAAATCCACCAGTGAATTGTCCACTAACCAGAGGGTTTCAACTCGAATTAGTCTTCTAAGAATCCTGTTAAAATTTTCAACTTGATAAGGGTCCCCCAAATCCTGAAATGAAAGGTTCAAATTCTGAAGGGAAAAACAAATAAAAAGAAAAAGCAAGTGCTTTGTCAACTTTTAAAAATAGTTTTTAATTTTAACTGTTATATATTTAAGTCAGCAGTTTTTACTGTTTTGTTTTTTGGTCTTCTAAAATATTCACACATCCAAATACTCACAATTATTGCAGAGATTTTCAAGATAGGAAAGGAGGATGAAGATATTGACTGGATTGCTTAGAATTAAACACCAGGTGGGAGGTGGCAGATAGAGATGGAAAGATCCTTAGATTTTGAAATTTTTCTGATATGAAAAGTAGAGGGGGTAAAGCACTGTTTGGGTTTATATGATTAGTTATCTTTGAATGTGAAAGTCACTCAGTTGTGTCTGACTCTGTGACCCCCATGGACTATACAGTCCATGAAATCTCCAGGCCAGAATACTGGAGTGGGTAGCCATTCCTTTCTCCAGGGGATCTTCCCAACCCAGGGATCGCACCCAGGTCTTTAGCCTCCTTGGAAATACTCAGAAATTTCATTTATAAAAATTTCAGAGTTAGATGCCATCATTCAAAAGATGGAAAATGTGATTTCATTTTAAAATAACCAGGGGTATATACATATATGAGGTGTGACATTGGAGAAGGCAATGGCACCCCACTCCAGTACTGTTGCCTGGAAAATCCCATGGATGGAGGAGCCTGGTAGGCTGCAGTCCATGGGGTCGCGAAGAGTCGGACACGACTGAGCGACTTCACTTTCACTTTTCACTTTCCACTTTCATGCATTGGAGAAGGAAATGGCAACCCACTCCAGTGTTCTTGCCTGGAGAATCCCAGGGACGGCAGAGTCTGGTGGGCTGCTGTCTATGGGGTTGCACAGTGTTGGACACGACTGAAGCAACTTAGCAGCAGCAGCTGCAGTGTGACATATTTCTGAGATAGTGGATATTTTATTGTTACTTTTAACATGAGTCAACTTTGATGTCAAAGAGATTAAAACCACTCTTAGTGGTAGCATTGCTCTTGTAAACTCTATTTCTAAAAGTCAAGTTTACTTTTTTTGTTTCCAAAATTTTGCCGTAAATTTCTGTGACTAGAAATTATTGCATAAGATGACATTCCTTTTTTTAAATTGAAGCAAAATAATTTACCATTTTTAAAGAAATACAGATATCTCTATCTAAAAAAGGTCTTGATATATTCAGATATTAAACATTATGAAATTTGATACTTTAAGTTCTATTTTCCAAGAATATTAAAGGTCTTCATTCTAAACAAAACTAAAGAAATATTGAGATTATATCTATCATTCCCACATTAAACATCACCTTCTCAAATAGGCTGCTTTTCCCAATAAGTTTTTCTGTAATAGATTAGGCTTCATTTAGCCATTCGCTTGCTGTACAATTATCTAAAGGCCAATAAAACTTTCTATGAGAAATTTTTAGCAAGGTACCATTGGCCTTTGCAATATATCCACGGTTTAAATGACAGCTATAAAGAACAAATGCTTGTATACACTGGAATAATTACTTTTAAAAGAATCCTGGGAGTGGAGGTTAAAGTTTTAGGTGTGTTATTTAAATTCTTCAAATAAATAAGTAGGTGCACTATATAAATTTTAAAGAGTGGAATGTATCCATTATAGGTGACTAATTAAAATTAATTTTAGAAAGAAAAGAAAACACTGTACTGGGAAACAATATTCTACTTTCCTAGCTTCCCTTAATAAGTTGTGTGACCTCGGGCAAATAGTTTCTTTTTCTAAATGTTCCTTTCCTTTTTGAAAGGAAAGTGTTTGGACCAGACCCAATCTGAAGCTCCTTCCCAACCCCTAATTCTAGAATTCTATGACATACAAGATTCATCTGTGAAACAGAAGAGGCATTGGGAGATCCCAATAAGTCTCATTTCTGGAAGATTTCCTAAGATCCTCACATGCAATTTGATCACTTTGAAAAGCCTCAAAAATATTGGCATCTTACTCTGTTATAAAGAAGTTCATTATTCTTTTATTGCTACCAATGTTTATTTTTCACAGTTAAGTCTTCAGTCCTCTGCTTAACCATGACTTGAAAGCTTGAGTGATGGCAACCTCACAGGTGGGTAATGGTTGAGAGCTAACTATGGGAACTGTTTCAATGCTAGTGGCTCAGCCAGCTGAGTCATTTTCAGCACCAAGAAACCACATCTCAAATCCTTCACTGCTGAAAGTTTGATTTGTTCCACGATAGCTCTGTTCAGACCCCAGTGGCTGCCCTAGATCATTAAAACTTTTAGCTTTTACCACATCATTCAGAGTCCAGACTACATCATAAACTCATTGATAAGGATTATCATTCAACACTTGACTTTTTTATTATCAAAAATACAATTTCATTCTCCGTTCTTTTAAACTTTTTCCAAAGTTCAGCAATATCAATATAAAATGATTAGAAAATAAGTAGCATTTCTTGATGAAGATAAAGGGTGGGGAAAAGAGATGGATCACCAGTCACAACTATTTTCAGAGAAATTTCTAGAGATGTGCTTAAATGTGTTTTGGTGTTTATTCTGGCAATTGATCTTTCTAAAAAATGCCATAATTTAGTCAACGAAAGAAATATACTTTTTTTTTTTTTTAAGCTCTCACCGTGCAGTCCTCCCAGTTTTCCTGCAGCCACGTTTCCCATTTGTTTTTCTCAAGGACTCTTTTCTGTGAAGGCAAAGTACATTCCTCCTCTCTGAAGAGCAGCTCTTCGGCAGAGGGTCCTGAGCAGAAATCACAAGGTGAGATCTTGGAAGTAGGTTCCGGAAAACAGGACCAACACCCTCGCTGGATGCTTGACTGGTTGTTTTAAACTTCCACTTGATATTAGGACTGAGGGAGATAGGATTGAACTCTTATGCCCCAATAGTGTGAGCATTAACAAAATGTGATGTATGTGACTAAATACACTTCTGCCTGCCTAATCAGGCTGGGGGAGAGATGGGGACAGAAGAGGAGCCAGGACTTGACCACTATGAACACTTTCTAATTGTTTAAAATTATTTTCCCTGAAATTTGCTGAATAACTCTCATGTCTTCCAAACAAAATACAGTGAAACCTCTAATGTGAAAACACTAAATCAGATGCCCAGGTATGACAATAATAGATTAATCAAGAAATGATTATTAAATATTTAAATCCCCCAGTTCCTGTGTTTCTCTTCCCGCTGCCAGAAACCTTGAGGCCATCTCTGATGAGCTTACTTCCTAGGCCTTCCCATCACCAGATGAGTTATACAAGAGAAAGGAAATAGCAAACAAATCAGCAATTTTATTTCTTTTTCATCTGTTTTACTTTTTTTCAGTTTACAGTAAAGTGAATACAGTTATCAGAAAAAAATAGGGCTGTAGATTATTTTAATTTAAATTTTTCACAATCTGCTACCGATGGTCTAGTTTTCTGCAGAGGATCAAAAGTCAGCTTTAACTTAAATTCTCACATATAGATTTCTTTTTAAATGCAATTTAGCACAGTACTATGACAAATATTGTGAGGTTCAGAGAAAATTTGATGACTTTCTAGAGTAATTAAAAGGGAGGGATGACCTCTATTAACTGTAGGGAAAAGTCAACATGTGGAGTTAACTTTTAATCTTACATCAATTACTTCTAGCTCAAGCAAGTGAGAAAAATCACCAGTATAGTGGCTTTAATCTTCATGTAATTTTCTCTTTAGGAATCATGAAGTCACTCCTGACTTTCTTTCTCTTTTGTCTCTTAACTCAATAAACCACCTAATCTTACCAGTTTTCCCCTTGAGAATCTGTCCCTTCCTTTTCAATGTCCAGGCACTCACATCTTCCTATCTGAACTGTAGCTACTTTCTGTTAGATCTCCTGCTTTGTAATCTTCTCTTCTTCAGCATAAATGACACAAATTGCTACCCAGCTCTCCTAAAAACAGCGTTTACCATGGGACTGATATTTTCAAAACCTTTCAGAAGTTTCTTATTGCTTACCAAATAAAGATGGAAAAGCCTAGTTCATCAGGCAATGTTTTCTACAATCTTATCCAGGTCCCCATTTCCAAACTCATTTCCTGCTATTTTCCAGCCTTATTGTCCTCTAAATCAGGTTTGCACATAACTTCCAGGGTTGGGGAAAGGGTATTTTGTTTTCAGTCTGGAGTTAAGTAGCAGGTAATTGTCTGACTCCAGATGATTAATTTGACTTTTCTGAGCTGTTCAGTTTTCCACGTCTGCGAAAATATGGGGAAGTCTAGCATCAAGGGCCCATCAAAGGCTGAATTTGGTGAGAAATTATGTTTGAAGTTCACAATATTTTATAAAGATTTTATAAATTTCTAATTTATAAAATTATTTCTAATACTTTTAGACCAACATAGGTTTTCTTATTGTCATAGACCCTGACACTCCTATCATGCTGCCACAGGCACACTTCACTCTCTCCTGATGCCAATCAAGCCCTTGAAAGCTACCCTAAACTTTGTTGTTTAGTCCCTGAGTCATGTCTGACTCTTTTGAGACCCCATGGACTGTAGCCCACTAGGCTCCTCTGTCCATGGGATTTCCCAGGCAAGAATACTGAAGTGGGTTGTCATTTCCTTCTCCAGGGGATCTTCTCCACCCAGGGATCAATCCCACATCTGCATTGGCAGGCAGAGTCTTTACTGCCGAGCCACCGGGTTTGATTTTAATTTGCTCCCAACTCTAACATCTTGTATTCTAAGAGTCAGACCTGGCACCATTTGTACCCACTTCTCCTCACTCCATTTTTTCTGGAATGCATGGTTTCAAAGGTGAAAAGAACACAGAAACGATATTGAAGGTTCAAGAACAAACTTTGCTTTTTGTGGCAAGTCTGTCTGGACTCTGATGGGTGATAATGAGTCCATTTGAGATGGATTTATGGAAGGCAATAAGAGCAAGAGGCCAATGCTTCATTATTTTGACAAAAACATCAGTTCTTTCATCAGACACAGGTGGAAGCCAAGAATCTAACCTGCGCTTTCAGGCATTTCTCTCATAACAAGCTGTAATGTTGCCACTCAGGAAATTACATAGCCGGAAGGTGGTAGTATCCCAGCTACTTTACAAATTAAATATCCTTGTACTAGGAAATCACCTTCTTCATTGATTAGGATGATTGGAATTAAAACTTATAGAACTGGAAAAACTGGACCAGTCAACTCATTGACTGAGGAGACCTCAGGTTTTATTGTCTTTATTTACACCCTCTCCCCCACACCAAATTTGGTAGCTTTCTTTGTGCAATAGCTATACCAGAGTTATTAAACTCTGCCCTGTATTTTTTGTTTGATATCTATTGATCTTCTGCTCTTTCAATTATTTCTTTTTAAAGCAGCTTGCAAAGATTTCTTTGAAGTTAGAAGCCAAAGGTCACTTCCACTGTGAGGAGATGTATTAAATTGGATTCTTTTTATTAAAAAAAAACCTCAGACCTGCTTGGTAATTGAAGATATATCTCAGCAGCTGAGAACTGAAATCTGGAATATCTGACAGCCCAGAGATGTTGGCTTTCACCTGCCATCTCTGAGCTTGTTCTTTGTCCCTTCATCGGATTTCTAACTCCTAACAGCAGTGACTGAATTAACTTGCTGGAGGATTTTCAAACAGGAAGAATCTTTTCTTTTTTTTTTTTTTTTAATGTTATTTTATTTTTAAACTTTACAGTATTGTGTTAGTTTTGCCAAATATCGAAATGAATCCGCCACAGGTAATTCTGCCAACAATATGCTCTTTGGCTTCATTTAATTGGGAGGAGGTAAGTCAGTCTCTATCTGGCAATCAAAGCCCTGGGAAATTGCTGTTTATCACACACCAGCTAACCTTTCTTTTCTTGGGAACTCTTCCTGAATGTACAACTGGGGCAACTAAGATCAACTGCAGTAATTTTGATGGGTGTTTCAGGATCTAATCTAGAAAGAGGGGGCATTCTTAGAATGCTTTTGAAATGTACTTGTTCTCCATCTCACACAAAAAACACTTAAACAAAATTTAGGGCAATGAACAAGGGACATCTGTTTTCTTCATGGCTTGAGTTGATGGGATTTTTCACTGGTTCCTATCCCCTAGATCATGTTCCATTCCTTTTACGACCAGTCACTTGCGAGAGATTGGGTGTTGTTAATGGCCTAATGGAAGCAAAATGTGCCTTATCTCTGGAGAGCGATGATATCCTCTGCATGAATGACCACTGGGATCTTCATGAGGGCTGATTTTGCTGAGTGATGACCTCAGCACATGACTTGCCTGCTTAGATCAGAGAAGGAGGGAGACAGCTGGACTCTTTACACATGCTCCTTTTCAGTTTACTCCTAGATTTTTATTCTCCTGTCATCTCCTCCAGTTTCTTCAGTTTTGCAGTTCTCTCTAAATCTCAACTCTCCACCTGTCACTCCAAATGCAATTTATTTTGCCTCATGGTGGCTGCCACAATTATCAACAACCTCCTCCCACATACACCTGCGTAAATGCCAATACGCTTACATTCTGTTCCCAGTGTTCACTTCCTATTCAAATGTATTCCTTTCCTGCCTCTCTCCAAGCCCCCTCAACCAGTTTTTCCCATAGTAGGGATCTCAGATCACCTGCAACAGAATCGCCTATAATAATTTTAATAAATTCAGATTCCAGGGCCCCACTGCATACTAACTACATCAGATGCTTCAGGCATAGGGCCTGGGAATCCGTGTTTTCCACACACTTCCAGGTAACTTGTGCACACACTGAAGTTTAAGAGCGTACTAAACTCTGCCTTCTTTAGCTCCTTATGTAACCCTTTCTCTTTCTTTTGTTGATGAACTCTGTACCTGTGACATACATGGCCTCATGGCCTCTGATCTCCTTCCTTCCTTCCTAATTCCCCATAATTTATTTTTTATTGTTTATTTTTTTTTCATTAAAATTTCTTTAAAGTAGGTCTTTATTGGTTATTTACTTTAAATATAGAAGTGCGTACATGTCACTAATTTCCCATAATTTGTTGCTCCTAGAAAAATATTCTAAGGTCTCCAAAGGAAAGTATAATTTACCTCTAATAGTACTATCTAATAATATTTTATTATTATAAAATATATTAATATAATATATAATCTAAATTATTACATAAAATAATGTTTTATTATATAAGCAGTGAATGCTTAGCTGCAAATAGATATGGTAGAGTTAAACCATAAGAGCATATTTAACTCACAGTTTTATAAAAAGATGTTATTTTAATCACCTTTGTCATTTGAGTTTGAGTGAACGAAGAAAAGCATTAGTGGGTAAAGTAATGCAATTGAGAGGTGGAAATGGGCAGATGAATATACCTATAGCAACTTTTCTTATATCAATATTACAATTGTATGATAGACAATGTATCTGCAAGTCTACAAATACAGATGTAAATTAGCCAAGATACTTGATATTTTGTAAAGACCAAATGCTCACTGCAGCAGGAATTATGTCTAATATTATTTCATCCACCTAAGAAGGATGCAAAAAGATAACAGTCTCTGTTCCTATAGAACTTATAATCTATTGCAGCTATTTCTAGAAATAAAACATTATGTATATCGAGGGCTTCAGATTAAAAATCCTTCATACTGTCATACCGGCACACTTATAAAATCTGACAGTATGAAAGAGGAATAATAAAGCCTTGGTTATTTTACCAAGTTTAAAATGTTTAGTGAAAATGCATAATGAGACTACTGGTTTATTTAGATTCTCTTTTAATGCTTTTTTAATCAATGTAGGATTAACCAGCTTAAAGTCATCCACTGAAGTAACAGTGTTATTCATGATCATAAAACTCCAACAAAGATCATTGGTTAAATAAATTTAATAATATCCTTATGATGGAAAGATATGCAACTTCTAAACAATTTGTTTAGAGTAATGTTTATAACATGGAGGAAAGAAAGGCTCACAATATCAGGTGAAAAAACTCAAAAAATACAGATGTCCACATTATTTTGTAAGGAAATATATACATGCTTCTCAAAAAAAAGACTAAATGGAAAGAAAAGTCACAGTGACTATTTCTGGATAATTGAATTACAGGTTCTTCTGTTTCTGTTTTCTAATATAGAACATTATTAATTATATGATCAGCTATAAGATTATGTTTTTAGGGCTTCTTTGGTGGTCAGTGGTTGAGTCTGCCTTGCAACGCAGGGAACACTGATTTGATCCCTGGTCTAGGAAGATCCCACATGCCACTGAGCAGTTGAGCCCATGCACCACTACAGCTGAGCCCGCATTCTAAAGCCTGAGAGCAGCAACTACTGAGCCCACACACTGAAGCTACTGAAGCCCTTGCACCCCAGAGCCCACACAGAAGCCCAATGAGAAGCATGTGCACTGCAATGAAGAGTAGTCCCCCCTCACAGCAAGTAGAGAAAGCCCACACACAGGAACAAAGACCCACCACAGCCCAAAAGTAAAATAAACAAATGAATAAATCTTAAAGGAAAAAGAGTATGCTTTTAAAGGTGGTTTCACTATATTAACAACTATATGGTCTTGAAAAAGGAAATTTTTCTACCTCTGGGTCATACAGGTTTTTATCCCCAAGTAATGTCTTGTTATCTTCAAAAAACATCTACTAAGAGCATGTACAAAAAGATCACACACTTCTGTTCCTTTACCTTCTCTTACTCGTGGGCAACGCAGTTGACTTCCTTGGATGTCATTTTGTTCTACTTTGTGCCAAGTGAGGTACTTAAAAGAATCTGATGGAAGCTTTAAAGTAAGAGAGAAGAGAAATATCATCTGGGGATAAATAGTTCACTTACTTTATGTGTACAAGTAATGTGAACCCATCCAAACATTAAGCTAAATTGAACTCCAGGTACCTAATGATGTGCTTATTGATGTTATGTTCGTCCAATCTAAATTATTTATTTTTATTCAGTTTTGCATCTTCCAACACCTGCAATTGATTTATGTTTGCTGACAAATGATAGCACAAATAAATATATGCACCCATTCATGAATCCACTTTACATCACCTCTAATAATCTGTCCTCTGCTATTTATTGAATAGCTCATGAGGAATCTCATTCTATTTTAGAATAGTTGTAATTGTTAAAGGTTCTTCATTATATGGACCTGAAGTAATCCCTCTGAGTTAGTCCAGTTACAAAAGCTCTGCCTTTTGAGGCTACCCAGAAGAATCCCTTCGCATGTGACTACTATTTTAAGTGTATAATAATAGTTGTCATCCTCTTTATCATTTAGTTATTACTTATAGATCATGGTTTACAAATTATTGACTATTCAGGAGAAGCATGGTTTTCCTTGGGAAGAGTTCCATTTTATTGACATTATTCCTAAAATGTGTGGCCAATATTGAATGAAATATTTCAGGTCTCTGCTCATTTTTCTTGTTCTGGACAATGTATTGTTGACCAGAATATGTGTCAAGATCACATCTGGGGCAATTTTATGCTGTTTATTACTACCAAAGCTGTAGCCAATCAAAATTCCTAGTATCTTACATGACTTATGATAGTTTCAAGGTTAGCACAAACTAAAAGGCATATTACTCAGCAAAGAACATGTTAAATACATACACCATAGATTGATTCTTCTGTTAGCCGTGTTATACCTGTACAGGCAAATCAAGGGTATTTGATTTGAAGAAGTGCCAGTACAGTATTTGGAACAACTACATTCATCTCACAGAACAGTATTTTGCATAATTTTTCTTTGCTTGAGGCTGTGTGACTAACATAAAGAACATTTTCATCATGAAAAAAGCTTATGAGGCACTGGATTAAACCAAGCTAAGCATTTATCTTTACTACAGGACTGCTCTGAACCTTTAGTATCTTAAGATATATTGTGAGTCTGTACTACAAAGTATTTTCCTAGAGTTTTAAACCATAGAACCTTTCATTCTTAGCGTAGCACATGGAACTAGCCCATCCTATAAAGCAAAATTTGGGGCAAGCTGCCTCAAAATAAATTGGGAAGAGGTGGGTTTTTAATAATCATTTAACTTTGATCTTTTACCTTCATTACTTACTTAC
>NW_011494612.1:1796341-1838786 GCF_000754665.1 Bison bison bison | reverse complement strand
CCATTTTGAGTTTATTTTTGTATATGGTGTTAGAAAGTGTTCTAGTTTCATTCTTTTACAAGTGGTTGACCAGATTTCCCAGCACCACTTGTTAAAGAGATTGTCTTTAATCCACTGTATATTCTTGCCTCCTTTGTCAAAGATAAGGTGTCCATATATGCGTGGATTTATCTCTGGGCTTTCTATTTTGTTCCATTGATCTATATTTCTGTCTTTATGCCAGTACCATACTGTCTTGATAACTGTGGCTTTGTAGTAGAGCCTGAAGTCAGGTAGGTTGATTCTTAAATCATTTAACTTTGATCTTTTACCTTCATTACTTACTTACTGAATGACCTTAGTTGGTCCATGAATATTTAAACACATTCATTTTATTTATTTATTACTTATTTTTAATAATTTTTATTGGAGTATAGTTGATTTACAATGTGTTAGTTTCTGCTGTATAGCAAAGTGACTCAGTTATACATATATCCACTCTTTTTTAGATTCATTTCTGATATAGGCCATTACAGAGTATTGAGTACAGTTCTTTGTGCTATACTGTTATTACTGTTGTTGAGTAGCTCAGTCACATCCAACTCTTGCGACCCCATAGACTGTAGCCTGCCAGGCTCCTCTGTCCACAGGATTTCCCAGGCAATAATACTGGAGTGAGTTGCCATTTCTTTTTCCAGGGGATCTTCCCGACTCAGGGATCAAACCTGGGTCTCCTGCATTGCAGGTAGATTCTTTACTGTCTGAGCCACCAGAGAAACCCCATTTTTTATAGTAGTGTGTATATGTCAGTCCCAATCTCCCAGTTTATCCCCCCACTTTCCGGCACTGGTGACTGTAAGTTTGTTTTCTACATCTGACATGGTTTTATTTTGGAACTGTATGACTGTATTACCTGTTAAAGACATTTAAAAGATTTACAGCCATCAGTGATTGGTTGCCCAGCTATGTAATCCATCATAATGGCAGACTGTGCAAGCTGCACAGGGAGGGAAATGGGGTGGCCACTGAATGAAGAACCAAGTGGCATCAGTGTTCCGGAAGTCTCTGGGAGGTGGAACAAATGTGCTTGAAGATAGTTGAGAGGAATGTCTGAGACTATTTTTTTTTCAAATAATAAAACACACTTTCCTTTTTAATAGCCATTCAAAAATGTACAACAGTTGAAATTGTATTTGAACACTCTTTCTAGGGCTTCTGAGTAACCTTCCTAGATTTAATCATTACCATTTGAGTCCAGGGTATCTCTAGCCCAGGATATGGAGAGCTGTACCATGAAGCATCTTCCCTACCTTCTGCTGCTGAGTATCAGTGAGAGTTGATAGATGGCAATATTGGTGCTCAGATTTAAGAAAATTCTTCAAGGTCATATAGGTAGGTAGTCATTGAACCGGAACAGAAACCTAGCTCTGGCTGGCTAAAAAATGGTAGCTGTTTTCTCTCTGAAGCTATTAAAGAACAATAACAGGGGCTCCTGGGTGTTGCAGTGCTGTGAGTGGTGAATGCACCCCTACCTTCTTCCCTGTTTCTCCTCCCCTTCCTCCTCTCTGAAGCAGATGTTTTTTCCCCTCTCTAAGTGATGTATTTTCTTTCATTGTGGCACTCATTTTCCAGGGAAGTTAGGTCGATGAAAATTGTTGAGTAAAATGGCCAGACCTGGTTAATTCCAAGCCTCACATTCTTTTCATTGAAACATGAATATTGTGGAAGAAAAGACTTGGGATCTGATTTTTTTTGTTACAGGGAAATTCAGTCCATTTACTTTCATTAGGATAACTAATATGTTTGGTCTGATTTCTACCATCTTATTTTATATTTTTTGTTTATTTCTTCTTATTCCCTTATTACTTCTAAAAAGTTTAACAAGTTAAATCCTCCACCAGTACTTAAAATTATGTTGGTAATTGCTTTCATATTTAAATTAAGTGTAACTAAATTTCTGTATCACTTTATCCTGTAACTAAATTTCTGTATCACTTTATCATGTAACTAAATTTCTGTATCACTTTATCAAAGTTAAATAATAACTATTTTTATCCTACTCTTCCAAAGTGAGACCTTTAGCATGGTTTTATGCTTATTTTTGCTGATATACTTCCTCAAGTCATTTTACCAGAAGGCGAATGCAGGTGGTTATCTTTCCACATCTGAAAATTTCCTTTACCTTCACATAAGAGTGATCTTATTGGTCAGTTGTAGAAATTTAACTTAGAATACTGTCCCTTGTCTCATTACTTTGTAATGATTATTCTTCTGTCTTAAGTGTCCAGAATTGTGGCTTTGAGAAGGCTGTCTGTTTCTCTCTCCTTTGCTGGGAATGCCTTCTATTTGGAAGTTTACAAGATTTTCTCTTGGTCTTTGGGGCTCAGAAATTTCATCAGTATATGCCCAGGGCATCATCTTATGACTCATGAAGTCGCTCAGTCGTGTCTGACTCTTTGCGACCCCGTGGACTGTAGCCCATCAGGCTCTTCCATCCATGGGATTCTCCAGGCAAGAATACTGGAGTGGGTTGCCATTTCCTTCTCCAGGGTAAACATATTCATTTTAAAAATAACAAAGTTCTCTAACTTGATTAACAGCAACATTAAAAAGTTAATTAATGCTTGAGAAATTCTTTGGGACAATCTGGGGATTCGCTAACATACTTTCAAGTAATTCACTTATTCTTCAGAACTATTTTTAAAAAACTAAGAAACACAAACACGTTTTAGATTATTGAAAAATGTAGTCTGTCTTTGGCTGTTCGGTTTACATGTTTGTGGAAGCATCTTTCCCAATCTGTTATGTGCTTTGGGAATTTTTTTTTTGCTTGTTACTGTCATAGAATAAAAAACATTTTAAGTTAAATTTCCTGTAGTTGCCACATCCAATTGCCTTTTTGTGCTGTTTCCTGAGACTCTAGCTGGGGAAAAAATGAATTTAAGCTAAAGCTATATTGAAAATAAAGTTTCCGTTTTTCAACTGATATCTAATTTTGGGTAAAAAAACTGTGTTTTTTAAAGGAGTTATGTGGTTGATTTGGGGGTTTCTAGCATCACAGGAAAATGAGCCATTGCATTTCTTTGTTTATATCTATGAAAGGCTGTCAACATATTGCAGTTGTGTGACCATGCTTTCTTCTTAAAGGACTGGTGAATATTCCTATGTCTTACCCTGTTCTTCTTCCTTTTTTGATTTTGATGAACCAAGTGATTAACCATTGGTTCAATAAATATTTTTGAAACTAGAATGCTTCATTTCAACTCACTAATTTATTGAAAATAAATATGGTGCCCCTGCTATGTGGCAGGCACTATCTCAGACACTAAAGACACAAAGTTAAATAAAATATGGTATTTGTGCTTGAAAAACTCGTTTTCTGTAATTTGAGAGGCAAACATAGAAATCACTTATTTTCATCCAAGGAACAATTGGAAAATTTTTGAATGAAGGAAAGGAGGGACAAAACTTTGTGATTCCACTTAGATGGGTTGAAGAACAATCTTAGAAATGGTGAGTTTAGGAAGAAACTTTTTTATCTTGTGGACAAAGGATATTCCATAAAGAAAGGAGATAATTTTTAGACTAGAGACAGAATTTGAACTCAGTGGGGAAAGGAAGGGACACCATTGTTATGTCTCTGGTCATTATCTTTTCTATTCATCTCTATCTCTTTTGTTTTCCTTCCTCCACCCCAGAGTCTTTCCTTTCTGAGTTGGGACTGAGAGTAGCAATTTTCATTTTCTCCCCAGTTACAAGGATAGGTTTAAGACATGTGTGTGTGTTTGCTAAGTTGCTTTGGTCAAGTCCAGCTTTTTGTGGCCTTACTGACTGTAGCCTGCCAGACTCCTCAGTCCACGGGATTTCCCAAGCAAGAATACTGAAGTGGGTTGCCATGCCCTTCTCCAGGGGATCTTCCCTACCCAGGGATTGAACCCGCATCTCTTATGCTCCTGCCTTGGCTAGCAGGTTCTTTACCAAGTGCCACCTTGGAAGACATGTATACACTTATTAAAAAGTGTAAAATGTTAAGTAAAATGCAGGTTAAACTTATGACTAAGTAAAGAACTAATTAAAAAATTCTTACCAGGGATGATATTCCAGAATCGGAACGAGAATATAGTGTTCTGTTCCTGGATAGAGCCCACAGAGTGTGTGTCTCACTCAGATAGGAGCTGTAGGATGAATTAGATGGACAAGTCTTCTGATCGCTTGTGTTTTGACCTGAGGAGCTGAGCAAAAGAAAATGCTTAAGAGGTTTAAGAGGGAGGGGATATATGAATACTTATGCCTGATTCACATTTTTGCATGGAAGAAACCAATACAACATTGTAAAGCAATTATCCTCCAATTAAACATTTTAAAAAATGCTTAAAGTTTTTAAATGTAAACATCTTTGTATAAAACAATAGCCACAAATTATAAGCACCAGCTTTTCCATTTATAAGAGAGATAAATGATACCCTAGGAATTCTGTCATAGTCCTAAACACATTTTTTATGGCTGACAGTCACTTAAGGCAAATTCTCCTCCAGGTAAGACTGTCTACAGAGACTGCACATCTTAGAAAAGTAAATCTAATGGTACACACGAAGACATGCTCATAGGATGTGAACAAGGAAATCAGCCCTAATTTTGGAATACCATTCCTGGTACAGATTTGGCTTAGGCCAAATAAGCTTTAAACTCCCTACTGGTTTTCCCACTGATCTGGGTCTTCCATTTTCCATGAAATTTCCCCAAAACCTATTATATTTCCTCAAATTGGTGGCAAACATATTAAAAATTCAGGTTCTTTAATCAATTTTACTCACTTTGAAATACTGCTCAAATAGTTCACTTAAAAACAGTCCTATTCTCTCTGTATTCCCACTGTTATGCCACTGAGATATAAAATGTCTTTTTGCTTTCCTGCATTTATTATTTACTGTTATTCTTGCACTTTTCCCTTTCTCCTCAGGAGTGGTTATGTTTCTCTTTCTGTAATTGGTACTGTATATTACTTTAGGTCAATTTAAAAATGATATCTGAGTATGCTTTTCCATGTTAAATAAAACTAGAAACTGTATCTATCTCTGGCCTCTTTTTACACTTGATGGATTATTTTTCAGGCTCCGAGAATCTTAAGAGACAGCATTCTATATTTTATGGCACAGTTATTATGAAGGTCTGTAGCAATTTTGCTTACAAGAAACTGACACATCTCTTGTATATTGAAGTTGCCTTCATGAAGTATAATGTAGAAATGTCTTTCATTTTTCATGTATTAACTGATGTGTTAGAGTAGACGAGCATAGCCATTACATCATATTCTAAAAATAGTGCTACTATGCCATTAAGTGAATAAAACTGTGCCTTGTTATCAAGGAAAAAATTATCCTTCCATCAGAAAATATATACCTCTCCAATATTCCCCAACTGAGCAATTCTTTAATAACCTGGACATGGTTTTCTTGACATTACCAAAGAATACTTTGCCATGGTAACAAATTAACAAACATTAGAAAAACATTACAGTGTGCAAAATGTATTACTCCCGAAGCGGGTAAATCCTGCTATCTCTAACCTGAGTTTTGCCAACAATCAGGGAGAATAAAATAATGCAAAATGGAATAGTATTTCAGGGGATGAACAGAGGATAAACATTTAACTGACTTTTGGTTCTCTTGTCTTCATGAAAATATGCTAGCCATTTCCTGCCAAAATGAAATCAGGAAAATAAGGATAATGACATGACTGACTCTTCTGTGATTCTGAACTTTAGTCATGGTTACACAGGGATGAGGGCCTGACAAAACATGGGGCACTGGAGAAGGGAATGGCAAATCATTTCAGTATTATTGCCTTAAGAACCTTATCAACGGTATGAAAAATCTGGCTTAAAACTCAACATTCAAAAAACTAAGATCATGGCATCCAGTTGTATCCCTTCATGGCAAATAGATGGGGAAAACATGGAAACTGTGTCAGATTTCATTTTCTTGGGCTTCAAAATCAATGCTTACACTGACTGTTGTCACGCAATTAAAAGACGCTTGCCCCTTGGAAGAATAACTATGGGAAACCTAGACAGTGTATTAAAAAGCAGAGACATTACTTTGCTGACAAAGGTCCGTATAGTCAAAGCTTTGGTTTTTCCAGTAGTCATGTATGGATGTGAGAGTTGGACCATAAAAAGGCTGAGCACTGAAGAACTGACGCTTCCAAACTGTGGTGTTGGAGAAGACTCTTGAGAATCCCTTGGACTGCAAGGAGATCCAACCAGTCTGTCCTAAAGGAAATCAACCCTGAATAGTCATTGGAAGGACTGATGCTGAAGCTGATGATCCAATACTTTGGCCACCTGATGCAAAGAGTTGACTCATTGGAAAGGACTCTGATGCTGGGAAAGATTGAAGGCAGAAGGAGAAGGGGACAACAGAGGATGAGATGGTTGGATGGCATCACTGACTCAATGAACATGAGTTTGAGCAAACTCAGGGAGATAGTGAAGGACAGGGAAGCCCATGGGGTCGTGCTGCGGTCCATAGGGTCACCAAGAGCCAGACACAACTTCACAACTGAACAACAGCACAGTGATGAGAAGCAGACCCAATAGGAAAATCTGGAAGTGTCTCTCTCTCTTGTTTTTAAACCTAAAATGTGAGAAATGGTCTTATTTTGTTTAAAGGAGAGCACAGGGAACCATAAATTCACAAAGCCAAAATGTCTGATAAGAAAGATCCAGTTGATTGGGTTTTCACTGTGCTTTGGTTGGGCAGTGCTGCAAGACCACGTACAACAGCTTCAAGGGAAAATCACATTTACAAGTAACTGAAAATCATCTCATTATCTTAATTTACATTAGATTATTTGAGAGTTTAAACTGGAAGAACTATTTGTGCAATTATCTTGACTGCTACTAGACATTTACGAATAACAGAAAGTAATTAAAACTTTGGTAACAGAAATAAATAGGCAAATAACATCCGCACTCTTTCTTTCTCTTTCACTGGCTTTTTTCCTGCCAGAATGGAATGAAATAAATTTGGTCTAGAGTTTCAGCTAAGGACAGATTATCTGAGAAGATTCTAACCAGTAGATAACTAGTCTGACTCTCTTTCAGTGTGATTACTTTCTGTGGGTCTCAAAGGCTGAATTCTTTCTCTCATACTCGTATATTCCTCCTGGACATACACCAGAGGGCAGTGGTGAAGAGCAGTGTGCTGACATCGTGAAGTAAAACCTTTGGGGAATTCTGAAGCTCTTCTTTGTTCCATTACTTCTATCACAAGTTCCATATAGAAGTTTACTTTGGTCCAGTTTGGGGGGAAAAATATCAGCAAAGAAAGATAATTTGTGATCCTTTAGTTTAAAAAAAGAAAAGGTAGAGCATCTTCCAGGTTATCTAACTAATCCAAACTTCTACCCCATCTGCCTTCATGCACACGTCACTGACGTTCAGAGTGCAAAACCATGAGTCCTGGGAACGTAAAACTGTTACTGCTATGACCTTGGGTCACTTAGCACCTCTGGTGGATCCTTACCTTTAATATTCAGAAGATGATGCGGACTCTGCCTGAGTTAAAAGCTTTTTTGGTTTGGTTTTGTGTTTTTTTGGCAACAATATTAACAGGATGACAACTATTACTAATATAATGATTTTATAATTGACATTTATTAATCATATGCCACGGAGAAGGCAATGGGACCCCACTCCAGTACTCTTGCCTGGAAAATCCCATGGACGGAGGAGCCTGGTAGGCTGCAGTCCACGGGTCGCTAAGAGTCGGACACGACTGAGCGACTTCACTTTCACTTTTCACTTTCATGCATTGGAGAAGGAAATGGCAACCCCCTCCAGTGTTCTTGCCTGGAGAATCCCAGGGACGGGGGAGCCTGGTGGGCTGCCATCTATGGGGTCACACAGAGTCGGACACGACTGAAGTGACTTAGTATTAGCATTAGCAATCATATGCTATGTGCTAGGCATTACACTAAGAACTTTACAGAGATTAACTCATTTAATCATTGTTGTTGTTCAGCCACCAAGTTGTGTCCAACTGTTTGCAACTCCATGGACTGCAGCACATCAGGACTCCTTATCCTTTGCTATCTCCCAGAGTTTGCTCAAATTCATGTCCATTGAGTCAGTGATGCCATCCAACCATCTCATCCTTTGCCACCCTCTTCTCCTTTTGCTTTTAATCTTTCCCAGCATTAAGGTCTTTCCCAATGAGTCAGCTCTTCATATCAGGTGGCCAAAGTATTTAATCATTAAAATCACCGAAGTGCGTAACATTGTTATTTTGATTTTAGTGATGAGGAAGCAGAGACCCAAAAAGGTGGCATAACTTGTCCAAGTCAAACAAGTAAATGATCAAGTGTTTTTAATTACTACAATTCAAATAAGATTCAGACAAGTTACTGTGATTCTTTAAATAACTGTAAATCTGTATCATTTATTCAGATGCAGGTGTTATTAGGGAAGATCATTAGTATTGATTTTTCCTATTCTGATTGCTTCACTTAACTACAGATAAATAATTCAGTAGTTAATAAAACATGTAAATCTGAGCACTGACTCTTTACTGAAAATAAATGGTAAGCCTTTAGTAGTAGAACCTATGAGAACATCATTCTAGGTGATATCAAGCTGTTTTAAAAACCCTCTCATGTCTTCCCTCCCCAAGGAAAATAAAACCAGGCTTATAGTTTAGTTAGTATTTTGGTTTACTCATTTTTAATCTTTCTGCCTGCATTGAACAAACAATTATCATAAATTGCAACTCTAAACCTTATGAAAGAGAAATTAATTTTATTAATGCTGTAATATAATGTTGCCATGACTAAAACAGTACAGCATTTGTCAGGAGTGATTTATGATGTCTTTAAAATAAGTGGTATTATCTGAATTGGCCATCTGTTCTTGGTTTCAAAAAGTGTAGAATGGCCAACAAGAGGGAACCTGGTGAGCTGAGACTGCAGGACAAAAAACAACAATAATATAAGTTATCAATTCATGAGCCCCTTTCATTGGAAGATTGCATTGTTGTTTACAATCAGAAATTGATAAGCCTCATAAATTGTCGGCTGCAAAGGGATGCTATCTGTTTAATTAAAATGTCAAGTTGGTGATTATGTAGCTTTGCAAGGAGAGGAAAACAGGAAGTGGCAGATGGCCGAGTTTCTAAGGTGAAGCGAAGGAGGCGGTATTGAACACACACCATCCAGAAGGCCAGGGGGCTGCTTCAGACAGTCAGCGTGGTCAAGATGGCATTGCTTACAACTCCATTTCTAAATGTTCCATTTATATTTAGTGCTGCATCATGAGAGCTTTGTATTTAGAAGAAAAAGAAAAAGCTCAATTGTATTTTTCAGTAATCAAAGGACGCTCCCCAAGTCCTCAGATGCTTTCTTTCTCCCCCCCCATTATTGAGCGAGGTTCTCAGATCTAGTGGGATCTTGCTAAACCCATGCACTTAGGTTATCAGCTAGAGGAAACTTACCATGAACTCTAGAGCATTAAATTTGGCTGAAAGAAGATATCAATCCAATCTCTGATTACTCTGACAATTCTTCTTATCTTTTAAAATCCAGAAACCCTGTCCTTTCTATGCCTATGTATAAGTTAATTCACTTGTAAAACAGGTGATGATTGTGCTATCTACATGTTAGGGATGGTGATGAGATATTGTAAAACACCGAGAATGGAGGTTTCATGAAATCAAGAAGTCTTTTGCAATTATAACATGTTAGTGTCTGAAATAGCAAATTTGGTATACCATGTTATTGCATTCAAATTTCTGATGGCTCTAAATTAAGTTCCTAGAACTAAATTCATAAATTAAGTAATCATATAGCAATGAATGTTCTAAAATACTCATGTGTTTTACAAATATCCCTAAAATTTTAGTGCCTAAGGCCCAGAATTTTAACAGATATATCTGAAATTATTTAGATTGTTGATTCTAAAAACATAGAGGAACAAATTATAATTTTGAAAAATATACAACAAAAATTGTCATTTCTTTATTTCTATCTTAATGGTCAGATTTTAATTTTATGTAACCTTGTATTTAATGAATTTTTCCTGTTCCTGTTCCTCTAGCCCCATGTGCATTCCTATAAACACAAATAGGCCCCCATATTAAGGTGCAACAAGAGTAAAAGGACAAATGTATCAAAATTCTTTAGAGGAAAAGCTTGTAAACTTCAGTACCTATTAATGGGCTCATTGATATTTTTAGAAACACAAAGTTATATTAAAATCCTAGGAACAATGAAGATAAACTGAGATACCTCTAAGTTTTCTTTATAAAATTATATTTAGAAATTTTTAGAATGTTATTGTAACCACATGTATATCTGCTATTTAGAAGGTTCCCAGTACTTGAGGAATGTTTTACTACTACCTATATTGTTACAGTTTTGAAAATTCAGCCACATGTAACACTGAAAGGGAGAAGAATATATACACTAAAGGACAATATGTGATTAGGTAGTTTTGTTAACAGAGAAAAAACTAGAAAATTTCAAATGAAATTAACAGTATGTTAGGAAGATAGTATGATCAAGGCTTATTTCATGATGTGCAGAAATGTGATCGAACAAATACTGGCACTAAGAAAACGTTTTTTTTCCTTTTGTCTCCTTCCTTCCCTCCCTCCCACTCTTTCCCCACTCCTTCAAAATTTGAAGATTAAAGTTTAAATTAGCAGCCTGGTTATCACTTTTACCCTGTCTCTGAAATAATTTTATAAAATGTACTGCTACTGCTGCTGCTAAGTCACTTCAGTCGTGTCCGACTCTGTGCGACCTCGTAGACGGCAGCCCACCAGGCTCCCCCATCCCTGGGATTCTCCAGGCAAGAACACTGGAGCGGGTTGCCATTTCCTTCTCCAATGATGAAAGTGAAAAGTGAAAGCAAAGCCGCTTAGTAGTGTTCAACTTGCAGCGACTCTAGGGACTGCAGCACCAGGCTCCGCCGTCCATGGGATTTTCCAGGCAAGAGTACTGGAGTGGGGTGCATTGCCTTCTCTGAAAATGTACTAGCTTAAAAATAATAATATTGATCATAAATATCATTTTTTTACAGAATTCATGAGTAAACTTCCTCTTGGTACAGTGTATTCAAGGGTGTTAGCAAGTAGGAAAAATAAATTTATAACTGGTCACAAAATTTCTACACATTTAAAAACTATTGATTCACCTGCCCATTTCTAATTATTTCAGTTTTTGACATTAAAATCAACATAACATCTACATACTGCTGAGATGAGATGTTCAGAGTTTGCTAACTAAAAGAAAACTTCTGTAATATAACTGCTTCAGCCTTTAAATCCCTGCTTAAGCATGATTCCTATCTTAACTATAGGCAGTAAATTTAGGGAGCTATAAATAAATTTCACACAGTCATGAAAGCACGATGTATTTCATCCTGTGAAGGTGCAAATCTCACTTTTTTAAGGATGAGAGCCAATTTAAACTCATATAAGGACAAAACATTCAAGTCCTTAAGAGACCTAATCATATATTGTCTAATTATCAGCATGCTTTGAGAAACATTTATGAAACAGCTATAAAATTTAGGAATGAGGAAACAAGTATTGGATTTTGGCCTCTAATTTAATCTGATTTATGACTTTATTGATCTAGTAAAAGTCCTGTTTTCTGGTAGTTATTTCATTTAAATGTAACTCATAGATGAAACTAATATTAACTATAATTAGTGGGTATTACCCCACTCCAGTACTCTTGCCTGGAAAATCCCATGGACGGAGGCGCCTGGTAGGCTGCAATCCATGGGGTCGTGAAGAGTCGGACATAACTAAGTGACTTCACTTTTCACTTTCATGCACTGGAGAAGGAAATGGCAACCCACTCCAGTGTTCTTGCCTGGAGAATCCCAGGGATGGGGGAGCCTGGTGGGCTGCCGTCTGTGGGGTTGCACAGAGTCGGACACGACTGAAGCAACTTAGCAGCAGCAGCGGCGGCAGTGGATATTAACTAATAGATATTTCCTTCTGGCTGTCCTATCTGACCTTCCCCCTGAAGTTCACACAGGCTCTCTTAACGTGCTGTGTGTAGCTATAAATGTACCACTACTAGACAGTAAGTCCAGCTCTCTGTTACAGCAGTTTAGATAGATTACCTGAATTGCATTTGTAGCCAGTTGCCTGCATATAGGAGAGGCGGTGGCTCATTTCTCTAAGCAACAGTCATCAGTAACCCAGATTTCATTATTTTACATTTTTAAATGAAATTTAATCCAGGAACACACAAAAACCTCTGGTTGTCTGTTTTCTCTCAAGGAATGAATAAGACCACTTACAACATTTCATTTGCTTACCTTTCGGACATGTCTTGTTGGTGCATAAAGTTCCTCTGGCCTTCCTAAACCTATTTTTCTGAAGACATTTTTCATCCCATTCCCAGAAAAGCTGTCCAGCAAGAATCAACAGCCTCCTTTTGGGGTCTTCCATGTATTCACCGTGACCAAGGAAACAAGCTGTTACCTAGCAACCTGGCCCTTTAGGAGGTATTTGTTACCAATCTCTTAGTGCTCATCAAAGGAATTCCTGTGCTCCTGGAGCAGCTAATGGTGAATGTTGTTTCCAGGGAGTTTTCTAAACCGTGGTATAACTGAACCTTGACTACAGAAACATAAATTATAGCAGAGGAGCAAATGGCCCTGGCATCCCTGAAAAGTGTGCTGTCTTCAGCTCTATTATTTCTTGAATTGTCTGCATCTGGCTTGGGTTTCGTTGAAGTGGTACTCATGCAATGTATCCCTCAGTATTTGGTTTCATACTCCTCTTCTGTAGTTTCAGAACAAGCAGAAGGAGCAAAAGGGAAGTTATCTAATTCCAGTTTGAAACTTGCTCAGATAAAACACCTTGGACCTGAAGGTAGGGAATTCTGCCTTGTTCAGCACAAAGAAAGAAAAAGTATTTCAAAGCAAATGTTTATAACCTGTCACAGAAAAAGGAGATCATATCATATTGTATTCTCATTTACTGATTCAAGAAGTCTGCTTAGAGTACCTGCTATGTGTGTAGATAGCACTGTGAATTTTTAACTTCAGGAGCTGATGAAAGTTCTCTCAGCCTGCTCCTTGCATGCCTTCTTTCCTCCAAATAGAAAATGTGAGCTGTGCTTTTGAGGACTGAGAACTTGTTGTTTGCCAGAAGCACAGTAAACACTTTGATAGTCTCTACTGATTCAGAGAACAAGACATTCAGGAAACCATTTTATTCAAAACCTCATTTCAAAACAAGATGTTTGGCATGTCCTGGAAAAAAGCATTATGTCTCCATTTCTTTTTCCATGCAGTGGCAATCCATCCATAGGTAAAAATTTTCAGGAACCTTAGAGATCTGCTTCATATCAAAAGAGTGTAAACACATTCTCTACATTACGTTTCTGTTAGAATTTATATTACAAAAATGTTTCAGGCTGAAACTTACCATAAAAACTTTTTATGCTAAAAAATATCATTTGATATATTTGGTAAAGACCCACAATTGATTTGTTTCTGTCCAAGTTAGTATAATTAAGAAAAGCTATCAAATATCTATAATAATTAGATCTCAAATTTTCTGACTATTTTTCCCATGATGAGTAGAGATGCCAAATGGCAGACATTTCTTTACCCTCGTCATTTCTAAGCATCCTCAGAATTTCCCCAAGTCCAAAAATGGTAAACCAGTATTATCCCAAGATGAATTAATTAAATTATAAACTGGTCTTAATTAATCTTTTTAGCTTTTAGCCCCCCAAAACACACCATAGTTTCACTACCTCTGGCAAAAGCTATTCATACTCAAAGTTTTCATTCTGACTTTGCCAGAATCCTCAGATCCGATGTCTTCCCCAGTCTCCCAGTTGATCCTCACACTTTCTTCTCTATCTTCTAACTTCCAAGATCTCTGCTCCCATCCTTACTTCCACAAAGCAAACAGAAAGAAATTTCCTCAGGGTCCCATCATCCATTCATCCACTTACTCTCATCTTCCTGCCTATTTCTCATGCTTTCTCCTCATTTACAGGTATGACATCAGCACTTCTATATTCATTTGTGAACTAGAGCCTATCCCTTCATCTCTACTCAAGACCATTGGTCCAGAAATTCTTCTGCATCATCAATTTCTCCTCTTCACTGCATCATTCCCACAAATGTATAAACATGCTGTGATTTTCCCCATTTAAAGCAGAAACCAAACAAAAATGCCCTGGATCCATTTCTCAATCCAGCTTCATCCCATTGCTTCACATCCATTACAGTGTGGGGAAAGCTTTGCAAGTGTTGTCTATGCTTGCTGCATCCAGTTCTCTTCCCATCCCTCTTGAACTCATTCAGGTGTTGTTTTCACTCTACTACTTCACTAGAACTACATTTGGCAAGGCCACTAATGACCTTCAAGTCACTAAATTCAGTGGTTGGTTCCTAGTTCTCATTTCCTTGATCTAGCCACTGTATTTGAAACATCGAGTTACTCTCTTCCCTGAAGTACTTTCTTCATTTGGCTTCTAGGACCCCACACTCCACTGGTTTTCTTTCTACTTTATAATCTCTTTTGCTGTTCCCTACTCATCCAACTAATGTCTTAATACAAATGTGTCCAAATCTCAGTCTTTAGACTTCTTTCTCTCTTAACTCACTCCATTAATGATCCTATCCAGTCTCATGGTTTTAAAAACAATTTCTATGCTAATGACTCCAATATTTATAACTCCATCCTAGACCCCCCTTCTCTCTCTTGAATTCCAGGCCTATATATTTACCTGCCTACTTGACATTCCTCTGGATGTTTCACAGTCGCCTCCATTTTAATATTTCCAAAATAAACTTCTAAATCTCCTATCCAGATCAACCCCTTTTATATCCTTCATTTATACAAACTCAAAATCATGGAATCATCCTTAACTACTCTTTTCTTTCAAATATTGCATCCAATCCCTGATGAAATCCTTTCAGCTCTAACTCAAAATATATTTAGAATCTGGCCACTTCCCATCTACTCCATGGCTACCACAGACCTCATATTTCTTTTTTTTTAACTTTGTATTTTGTATTGCAATATAGCCAATTCACAGTGTTGTGATAGTTTCTGGTGGACAGCAAAAGGACTCAGCCATACAGATACATGTATCCATTTTTCCCCACACTCCCCATCCAGGCTGCCACATAACATCAAGCAAAGTTCCCTGTGCTACTTATGGTACCATAAGACTCCATATTTCTCATTTATTTATTGAACTATAGAAACTATAGTAATGAGCACTAACAATATTGTGTTAGTTTGGGTGTGAAGCAAAGATATTCAGAATATATATTCAGATTCTTTTCCATGATAGGTTATTATAAGATATTGAATATAGTCCCTTGTGCTACACAATGGGTCCTTGTTGTTTATCAACTTTATACAGTGGTGTATTTGTTAATCCCTAACTATTTATTCCTACCCCACTTTCTCCTTTGGTAACCATAAACTTGTTTCTAAGTTTGAATCTAGTTCTCGTTTGTAAATAAACTCATTGTATCATATTTTTAGTTTCCATATATAAGTGATATCACGTCATATCTGTCTTTCTCTGCTTGACTTACTTCACTTAGTATGATAATCTCTAGGTCCATCCATATTGCCTCAATAGCAATGTTTCATTATTTTTATGGCCGAGTAATATTCCAATGTACATATATAGCACATCTTCTTAAACTAGTCATCTGTTCATGGGCACTTAGATTGCTTCCATGTCTTGGCTATTGTAAGTAGTGCTTCTGTGAACACTGATGTGAGACCCCCATATTTCTTAACAGTCGTATTGCAACAGACACTTCACTAGTCTCCTGTTGCAAACAATGCCCCCCCACATTCTCTCCTCAAACACAACATGCAGAGTGATTCTGTTAGTCATTCTCCGTATCAAACACTCAAACGGTTATCTATGTCACAAAGGACCAGCATGCTTACTAGGAACTATATATCTGGCATTAAAAAAAGTAATATCTCAAAATTAAAACTACTTTTGAACTGTCCTCAAAACAATCAAGATTCAAGTTGACTAAGGTTCTTTGACAACTACCTGGAAGCCCAGGTTGATACCTAATGTTAGACAATTAACTCTTTGAAAACATCCTTCTCCTTTTCTCTCTTATGGGCATCTGAGGTGGAGCTTTGGGTAATGAATCTGCCTGCCAATGCAGGAAACACAAGAGACTCGTGTTCGATCCTTAGGTGGGGAAGATCCCCTGGAGTAGGAAGTGACAACCCACTCCAACATTCTTGCCTGAAAAATCCTATGGACAGAGGAACCTGGCAGACTACAGTCCAAAGATTTGCAAAGAGCTGTACACGACTGAGTGACTAAGTATGCACACTACTTTTCTCTTAAGTTTCAGGACCAGTTAAAATAAGAAGTGTTCCAAATGTGGAATGTGAGCTATTAAAAAAAAGGCTACCATTTACAAGTGTTTCTCTGTATAATGGAGTGTTTTCTCAATATTGTGAAATAAAAACAAAAGGTAGAGTTTGTGGGTAGCTTCAGACAGTGGTAGCAGACTAGTTACCAGATCCCTAAGAGGTCCTCTTAACATGCAGCACACACACACTAGGTCCTCTGAGAAGTATACCAAACAAAAGGAAGGGAAGAGTGTGTCTACACAAAAACTCAGCAGACCTTGAGAACAGAGAGTACTAAAACTTCAAAATAACTATGAATTAAAAAAAAAAAGATGAATCTTTTTTTCATCTCACGTGTGTCTCATTTGTCAGTCCTAGCCTCACTCCACAGCAGTATTTCAAGGAAAGCAAAAGCTGAGCAAGAAAAACTGTGGAAAGGACAGAAAAAGATGGAGTCCAATGTAGATCTAAAACTATCACAAGAAAAGATTAAGTCCAGCCTAACCAGGATGTGTTATGAAAATATCCACACAAATGAGAGGAAGGATTATTAGGGAAGAGACTTCAGAGTATGCCAGATGAAAAAGTCCAGGCATGCTGTGAAGGGGACATCTTTGAAATAAGTAACTTCTGGGAGAGAAAAATGTGAAAAAAGAAGTGAGAACTTCCCTTTGACAATTAGGAGGTGGAGACAAAGATAAAAGGGAAAGCTTAAGGTCTTATAAAACAAAATAGCATCACTAGATGGAAGGACTCACAATTCACCCTGTGTCAGGTAATATCTCCCCCAGAGATGTCCATATCTGAATACCCAGAGCCTGGGAATGTGTTACCTTACTTAGAAAAAGGGAAGTAAGATAACAGATGGAATTAAGGTTGCTAATTAGCTGACCTCAAGACAGGGAAGATTCTCTGGTTTCTCCAGGTGGATCCAATGTAATCACAAATGCCCTTAAACATAAGAGGAAGTAAAGAAAATTGGTGTCAGAGAAAGACAGCTAGCCATTCCTGGCTTTGCAGATGGAAAGAGGCCATGGGCCAAATAAAGAGGCCATGTAACACAAAAGCATTATCCATAAAAGAGAAAAAAATTGATAAACTAACCTTCATCAAAATTAAGACCTTATGCTCTTCAAAAGACACTTGTAAGAGAAAGAAATGGCAAGCAACTTGGAAAAATTATTTGCAAATACATATAATATATCCAGAATATATAAAAAACTCTCAAATTCAATAGTAAGGAGAAAGGGAAAGGAACTAAAAAAGTGGGCAAAATATTTGAAAGGAAGTTTAAGTAGAGTACATATGTGGATGATGAATTAGCACATGAAAAGCATCAGTCATTAAGGGAATGCAAACTGAAATAACAAGATACCATTACACATCTATTAGAATGGTTAAAATTAAAAATAAAAAACTGCAAACAAAATTTCTAGCCAAAAGAAGTGAATGGACTAAAAATTACGATATATTCATACCGGGGAATTACATAGCAATAAAAATGAATTAACTAATGAAATGTAATCTATAGTAACAGAAAGCAGATCTGTTTGTTTGGAAATTGGGCAGGGAATATGCCCACCATTCATCAGAGCAAGAATAGGATTACAGCCTTGCAGGTGGTCCTACCCCAAGCCTCCTGCACTGCCCAGCCATGGTCAACCTCATCATTTTCTTCAATATCACCATCAACAACAAGCCCTTGGGCCACATCTCCTTTTAGCTATTTGCAGACAAAGTTCCAAAGACAACAGAAAACTTTCATGCTCTGAGAACTGGGGAGAAAGAATTTGGTTATACAGATTACTTCTTTCACAGAATAATTCCAGGATTTATATGCCAAGGTGGTGACTTCAGAGGCCATAATAGCACTGGTGGCAGTGCCATCTCTGGGGAGAAATTCATGATGAGAATTTCATCCTGAAGCATACAGGTCCTGTAATCTTATCCATGGCAAATGTTGACCCTAACAAAAATGATTCCCAGTTTTTCATCTGCCAGGCTGAGACTGAGTGGTTGGATGGCAAGCATGTGGTCTTTGGCAAGGTGAAAGAGGGCAAGAATACTGTGGAAGCCATGAAGAGCCTTGAAATGGAAAACCCAGAAATATCACCATTGCTGACTTTTCTGGACAAACCCAGCAAATTTGACTTGTGTTTTATCTTTAAGAAAAAAAATAATGGGATTATGAAGGTGTACTTAAAAACATTTTTGGATAATGGACACGTATGTTATATTGATTGTGATGGTTTCACAGGTATATACATATGTCAAAGCTTATCAAATTGTTTTCTTCAAATCTGTGCAGTTTATTATATGTCAATCACACACATACACAGAGAGAGACAGGGAAAGAGTATGTGTGTGTGTGTGTGTGTGTGCATGTGTGCGTGTGTATGAGAGAAAGACAGAGCCACAGAGAGGAAGAAGGATAAAAGGAGGAGAAGTGAGAGAAGGAAAAAGGAAATAGAATGAGAAGTAAAATGCTGTGGAGGTATAATAAAACTATAACAGCCACTTATAAGCTCAATCTCAAATTTCTGTGCTCATGGAAATAGCCCTATTTTCCTCACTGATTATCTTTATCAGTAATGTATATTTGAACTTCAAAATGAGCTTAAATGAACAGCCTACTGCTCTAATCTCTTTTATACACGTGAGTTCCACTAAGTGGTTATTTCTTTACAGGGATGCATTGCCTACAGATATTGAAAAAATACTGTTTTGCTTTATTTTTGACACTCAGAAAGCCCTTCTAAAATGAACCTGAATATTTACTAGGAGTACTGCTGATGCATTTTGACTTATTGTATTTTATCATGAAATGGTGATTTGCTAGGCAGGCAAGGTGATCCATCTAAGCCCCCACATCCCCTTCAACACTTTAGGCAGAGTTGTGCTTGTATCTATTTTATAAATGGATTTCTGTGTAAGATTTAGATTGATAAAAAGCTGGTTAATAATTGGCAATTCCCATGGAAATGGAAACCAGGGAATAGCAGAAAAATGAACTCAGAACATGATGCCAGGAAGGGCAGGCCAGTTGGCAAAACTGCAGCAGGGGAAAGCAGAGGGGCACTCAGGAAGTGAAGGGTGAGATGAAGAGCGTAGGTTTGGAGATGGTGCCCTATAATGAGTACTATCAAACAAGATTACTCGGGGATAGTCTTCACCTCTACCAAATTCTTCCAGACATATACAAATGAGTAACTAACTAGCCTTCCTCTGCTCTTTCTCCATAATGATCTTTTTGCCTTATACTAAGTAACTAATACCCATAGTAGTTTCCCTGTGTATATCATTCACTACTTGATATCTCTCATGCCAAACACAGTGACTAGAATATCATAAGCATGAAATAAGTTCTGGTTAAATGAATGAGCAACAGTGCAGGGTCTAGAGCCATCCTTCTGAATCAGAAGATGGAGGGAGTCCACGGCTGAGAAGTGGTCACTAAGCTGCAGAATATTTCACTGTGTTAACTACTGAGAAAAGTTTGTGTGTTTACAAAGGCATAGATTAAAGAAAACATTTCAAGAGCCTTCTTTCAGTAGAAACGCACTTTAGTCCCCAACAGATTGATCTAGAATCTTCAGAAAAACAAGTGCATATTTTCCTATGAGAGTGTGAAGAATAACTGATAGGCAAATAAGGGAAAAACTGAGAAAAATTCCATGGCATTTCTAACGCAGATGTATGGATTCTGCCTCACATTCCATTCTTTGGGGAGAAAATAACCATGAGAAAAAGCGTTCATTTCCTTCCTGTAAGGTTAAATTGGAGACAAATCAAGGTTTTGCCCTTTCTTTTTCCTGCGATGTGAACAGTTCTGTGCTCCGTGTAGCAGAATTTTGAGGACCTGGCTAGGGTCTTGTACCTAACAGGTACTCAATCATGAGGTGACACCAGAGAATTGGGAGTTCTTTGAGAGATGACTTTATTAATTAGGAGAGAAAAAGATCTTACCTTCAGAGAAGCAGAACAAGGACTTGAGCAGCACCCATTAAAAGGCAGACTAAGAGAGTTCTAAACTTAAGCTGGAAGAAATTATTATTAGGCAAAAATGATTAATAGAATGTATGAGATGGGTCAGGTTTCTGGCATTTTAAATCTTTTTAAATATCCTTGCTACATGAGAAATCTTCTATATGTATATTTGCATGTGCTGTGTTATGTTCAGTTGCTTAGTTATGTCCAACTCTGTGTTACCTTGTAGACGATAGCCTGCCAGGCTCCTCTGTCCATGGGATTTCCCAGGCAAGAATACTGGAGTGGGTTGCCATGCCCTCCTCCAGGGGATCTTCCCAACCCAAGGATCGAACCAGCATCTTCTGCATCTCCCTAACTGCCGGTGGATTCTTTACCTCTGAGCCACTGGGAAACCCCTTTGCATGTGTATGTTTATGTATAATATAAATTTTTAATCTAAAGTTGAATTCACTTAAAAGTAGCTCATGCTGCAAAGTCATAAAGTAGTACTTTCCATTTTGAGTCTTTTCTAAATACACACAAAAAATTAGTTAATTGGCAATGAATTAACAGTTTTTTATATAAAATAACCAAAAACAGCAAAAATACTATATACATTCATCATTTCTAAAATTAAAAGATTGCATAATCCATGTAAGAAAAATACTATCTTAAAAAATATTTCATTAAATTAACAAACTGTCTCTGTTTAAAAAAAAAAAAAAAACCACTCTATTATGTTTTCTTTATTTTCCCTGTTTGCCCTTGGCTTTGCTGATACTAACTGTGGTCCGTCTTTGGGTCTCTGGCAGTCACTGCTCTGGAGTCAATTCTAAGAAGGAAGCAGGCTGCTGGACTGTACATAATGGAGTAGGAACATTTTATTGATATTTATTTAGCAGATTTATCATCCTGAAACTCACAGATGGACATAGGGCATGTCATGCTAATATAACTCATGTGTTATGGTATGATAACATCATTTGTACACAAGGGGTTTATGTGAAATATGAAGAAAGTCTTGCTTGCTTTCAGATAAATAATGGGATGAGTTAGCTAAACTCTGGAGACCTAAATTTTGAGTACAGGATGGTTCTGATAAAAGAAGTAAGAAAATAAACTAAATAGTATTCTATTTGGAGTTGCCTCACATCTGATGTTATATTACTGCTGATTCTTAGAATATTAAAATTTTTCTTATATATATATCATCTTTTCTTACTTAATACATGCTAACCAATAGGTTATGAAAATTATGTTCTCTACAGTAGAAGCGGCAACCAGCCAAATCCCAATGAAACTCATTTTAAAAATTGTTCATTTGCAAAAATATATATGCCAAGAATTCTACTTTGTTTTGCCAGTGTCCAGTAAAATGAGTAATGTTTCCCAGTCATAAAGAGTTGCTCTTTTAGGGGTGTGCATGCTAAGTTACTTACAACTCATTGTAACCCTTAGACTATAGCTTGCCAGCCTCCTCTGTCCATGGAATTCTCCAGGCAAGAACACTGGAGTGGGTTGCCATGCCCTCCTCCAGCTTTTTTAGAAGAAGAAGATTAATAGAATTGGGAAAGACTAGACATTTCTTCTGGTAAATCCCATGGGCGGAGGAGCCTGGTAAGCTGCAGTCCTTGGGGTCGCTGAGTCGGACACGACTGAACGACTTGACTTTCACTTTTCGCTTTCATGCATTGGAGAAGGAAATGGAAACCCACTCCAGTGTTCTTGCCTGGAGAATCCCAGGGACGGGGGAGCCTGGTGGGCTGCCGTCTATGGGGTTGCACAGAGTCGGACACGACTGAAGCGACTTAGCAGCAGCAGCAGACATTTCTTCAAGAAAATTGAAGATATCAAAGGAACATTTCATGCAAGGATGGACATGATAAAGGACAGGAACGGTAAGGCCCTGACACAGGCAGGAGAAATTAAGGAGAGGTGGCAAGAATACACAGAAGAACTA
Organism: Bison bison bison; assembly: GCF_000754665.1. NCBI lineage: Eukaryota > Metazoa > Chordata > Mammalia > Artiodactyla > Bovidae > Bison > Bison bison. Next base: position 1,816,493 of record NW_011494612.1, on the reverse strand, counting down.
TTTTTTAAAGGTGTCAATGACCCAGGTAACCGTAATGGTGTGGTCACTCATCTAGAGCCAGACATCCTGGAGTGTGAAGTCAAGTGGGCATTAGGCAGCATTACTATGAATAGAGCTAGTGGAGGTGATGGGATTCTAGTTGAGCTATTTAAAATCCCAAAAGATGATGCTGTTAAAGTGCTGCACTCATATTTCACCAAGTCTGGAAAACTCAGTAGTGGCCACAGGACTGGTAAAGGTCAGTTTTTATTCCAATCTCAATGAAGGGCAATGTCAAAAATGTTCAAACTACTGTACAATTGCACTCATTTACCATGCTAGAAAGGTTAATTTTGAATTTTTGCTGAATCTGCTTCTGTGACTTTAACCCTCATCTTGCCACTTCTGTAAGATAAATAATGGCCTGCCTCAGAGAGATAACCTGAACTGCCCACCTGCGAAGGACTGTAAGAAAATGAAACTAACACAGTCCCCCGCCTGAGGCTTGCCATACTAGGGGACATTTGCAAGGATTGAATAGTTTTTTTTACTTTGTTTCCTCACCTCCACTGCCCATCTCTGATCCATAAAGGAATCTGGAAATCAGGCCCTGATAAGATGGTTATTTTGAGGCACTAGCCTACCATCTTCTCAGTCAACTTGCTCCGAATAAAGTCCCTTCCTGATCCCAACACTTCGTCTTGGATTCATTGACTTATCCTGTGGCAAGCAGAACAAGCTTGGACTCAGTAAAACTAACACGTGAAATGAGTGCAATTGTATGATTGTTTGAACATTCTTTAGCATTGCATTTCTTTGAAATTGAAATGAATTTATTTTTGTGTATGGTGTTAGAAAGTGAATGTAAGACCAGAAACTATAAAACTCCTAGAGGAGAACATAGGCAAAACACTCTCTGACATACATCACAGCAGGATCCTCTATGACCCACCTCCCAGAATATTGGAAATAAAAGCAAAAATAAACAAATGGGACCTAATTAACCTTAAAAGCTTCTGCACATCAAAGGAAACTATTAGCAAGGTGAAAAGACAGCCTTCAGAATGGGAGAAAATAATAGCAAATGAAGCAACTGACAAACAACTAATCTCAAAAATATACAAGCAACTCCTACAGCTCAACTCCAGAAAAATAAATGACCCAATCAAAAAATGGGCCAAAGAACTAAATAGACATTTCTCCAAAGAAGACATACAGATGGCTAACAAACACATGAAAAGATGCTCAACATCACTCATTATCAGAGAAATGCAAATCAAAACCACTATGAGATACCATTTCACACCAGTCAGAATGGCTGCGATCCAAAAGTCTACAAATAATAAGTGCTGGAGAGGGTGTGGAGAAAAGGGAACGCTCTTACACTGTTGGTGGGAATGCAAACTAGTACAGCCACTATGGAGAACAGTGTGGAGATTCCTTAAAAAACTGGAAATAGAACTGCCTTATGATCCAGCAATCCCACTGCTGGGCATACACACTGAGGAAACCAGAAGGGAAAGAGACACGTGTACCCCAATGTTCATCGCAGCACTGTTTATAATAGCCAGGACATGGAAGCAACCTAGATGTCCATCAGCAGATGAATGGATAAGAAAGCTGTGGTACATATACACAGTGGAGTATTACTCAGCCATTAAAAAGAATACATTTGAATCAGTTCTGATGAGGTGGATGAAACTGGAGCCTATTATACAGAGTGAAGTAAGCCAGAAGGAAAAACAGAAATACAGTATACTAACGCATATATATGGAATTTAGAAAGATGGTAACAATAACCCTGTGTACGAGACAGCAAAAGAGACACTGATGTATAGAACAGTCTTATGGACTCTGTGGGAGAGGGAGAGGGTGGGAAGATTTGGGAGAGTGACATTGAAACATGTAGAATATCATGCAAGAAACGAGTTGCCAGTCCAGGTTCGATGCGCGATACTGGATGCTTGGGGCTGGAGCACTGGGACGACCCAGAGGGATGGTGTGGGGAGGGAGGAGGGAGGAGGGTTCAGGATGGGGAACACATGTATGCCTGTGGCGGATTCATTTTGATATTTGGCAAAACTAATACAATTATGTTAAGTTTAAAAATAAAATAAAATTAAAAAAAAAAAAAAAAAAAAAAGAAATTGGAATGAAAACTGATCTTTCCCAGTCCCATGACCAAGTGCTGAGTTTTCCAAATTTGCTGACATATTGAGTGCAGCACTTTAGCGGCAGCATCTTTTAAACTTTGCAATAGCTCACCTGGAATTCCATAACCTCTGTCTATATTTCTTCAAACACTCTGTCTACCAGATCTAATCCCTTGAATCTATGTATCTTCTCCACTGTATAATCTTAAGGGGTTTGTATAATCTTAGGTCACTGTATAATCTTAGGTCATACCTGAATGGCATAAATCTGGAATATTAAAATTATATGCAAAGAGAAGTGAAACTAACTTCTTCTTCCATAATAAGTGAGGGGAGACCGTTGGACCTCTGTGGAACAGAATTTGAGTATCATTGTCTATAGATAAAAATTATTCCACATTGTATCAGTTATTTATAAACACAGAGTTAATAGCTCCCATCAAATTGAAATTAGATAAGACAAGAAGGTGTGTTCTAGATAAAGGCCAGGCAACCTCCTGACCTCTGGTCAAATTTGTCCTACAGTTACTTTTGATAGGACCTGTAGGTAAGAACACTTTTTACATTTTTAAAGGGTTGTAAAAACAAACCAAAAACCAAGCAATAGCAACAAAGAAGAATATGCTACAGAAGTATATGCGGCCCTTATAGAAATAGCTTGTTGATCCAACTTTTTGACCTTTGCTCTATTGCAGAGGCCAGCAAAACATGCCATCCATCCAGATGGTTGCATGAGTTTTATAAGTTAGGTTTTATTGAAACATAGACATACACACACATGCATTTTTAAAAATTTACTCTCTATGGCTATTTTAGTATTACAGTGGCAGAATTTAAGTTATAACAGAGCAAAGCCAAAACACTGACTGTATGATCCTTGTTAAGAAAAGTTTGGCTATACCTCCTTAGACAATACATGGTTCTCCAATAAAACACGGAGTTATTCCTCCTGGGAAGATCTTTTGCTTTCCCTGTTTCTATTTTTTCTTCTCTTTACTTGGTTTACCCCATTTTTTCTTCCTGTCATCCATAATTCTTTTTCATATGTTTCCTCCTCTTTAACTCTTTCTTTCTCCATTAAATAGCTATAATGTGAAACCAAAATATAAAATTTTAAAAGTAATTTATGAAATGAATTTTTAGATGTCTTATTAAATCTAAAGTAAGAAGAGACCTTTTTCTCACCACATCCAATGCCCTAAGAGTCTAAAGTTAAGTGAAAGTTACTTTTCATTGTGATATATACCTATGTCTATGGGTCAGTGATTCTTAAAAGGACCTCTTACTTGAGAAACAAGAATAGGGGGGTCCAGTTAGTTGCCTTCCCTTTTCCAGCCAAAACAAGGAACACTTATTGATGTTTCAGTGAGAAAGTGACTTAATAACATCTTTTTTGAATGGCTCTTTACTCCCACTGGTATGTACACAAAGCAGTGTGAAGTTGAGATTGACTAATGATGGCATAATGTCTGCATTTTAAAATATAAATATATAAATATAATATAGATTATATCATAAATATACAGTGTAATGTCAGCGTTTTTTAAAAACACTATTCCCAAGCAGTGAAAGATTTACAAGGAAAAGTTTTCTGTCCCTGTTTCCTCTGCTGATTCTTTTTTGTTTCCCTAATCCCTTCTAGATCTCCTTTATTTCGTCACTTTACTTCTGTTAATGTCTTAAGTGTCATTTTTTCAAACCATTACCCTTGATCTTCTTTTATTTGTGCATTCTATGTCTGAAAATTCACATTTACTCTTATTTTAACTACGAGCTAATGATTCCCAGTCCGTATCTTTAACTGAGAAGAATAACTAAGGGAAACAGTGAGAGATATTATTTTCTTGGACTCCAAAAATCCCTGCAGACAGTAACTGCAGCCATGAAATTAAAAAACACTTGCTTCTTGGAAGAAAAGCTGTGACAAATCTAGACAGCGTATTAAAGAGCAAAGACATCACTTTGCAGACAAAGATCCATCTACAGATGTAAGAGTTGAACCATAAAGAAGACTGAGTGCCAAAGAGTTGATGCTTTCAAACTGTGGTGTTGGAGAAGACTCTTGAGAGTCCCTTGGACTGCAGGGAGATCAAACCAGTCAATCCTAGAGGAAATCAGTTCTGAACATTCTGTACTCATGCTGCAGCTGAAGCTCCAATACCTTGGCCACTTGACGTGAAGAGCCGATTCATTAGAAAATACCCTGATGCTGGGAAAGATTGAAGGCAAGAGGAGAAGGGGATGACAGAGGATGAGGTGATTGGATGGCATCACCAACTCAATGGACATGAATTTGAGCAAACTCTGAGAGATGGTGAAAGACAGGGATGCCTGGCATGCTGCAGTCCATGGTATCGCAAAGAGCTGGAGACAACCGAGGGACTGAGTAACAACAACAACAATAGATGTTGCATGTATATATGCATAATACTTATATTAAATGGTCATCTGTAGTTCAGTGTTATTGGGTTGAGCTCAATACACCCCATAAACTTTTATTTATGCATTCTTCCTCATCAACATTAACTTAAGAAACAACCCAAACTCAATTTACCCACACTTTCAGTTGATCTTAAATTTTTATTTTTATTGCAAGGGGATGTCTGCAACTTACATTGGAATACATTGAAAAAGGAACAACAGGTGAATGTACTGAGAGATGGATAGATGAATAGATGGAGAGATCGAGAGATGGATAGATGAATATGATAAAGAAGGTATAATGAAATGTTAATTGTAGAATTAGGTGATGGGTATATGAGAAGGGAAAGGCCAGGCAGAAAGGGAAAGACAAATTGCAGAGTTCCAGAGAATAACAAGGAGAGATAAGAAGACTTTCTTAAATAAACAAAGCAAAGAAATAGAGGAAAACAACAGAATGGAAAGACTAGAGATCTGTTCAAGAAAATTAGAGAGATGAAGGGGACATTTCATGCAAGGGTGGGCACAATAAAGGACAGAAATGGTAAGGACATAACAGAAGCAGAAAAGATTAAGAAGAGGCAGCAAGAATACACAGAAGAACTATACAAGAAAAGTCATAATATGTCAACAAATTTGGAAAACTCAGCAGTGACCACAAGACTGGAAAAAGTCAGTTTTCATTCCAATCTCAAAGAAAGACAATGCCAAAAAATGTTCAAATTACTGTACGATTGCACTCATTTCACATGCTTGCAAACTAATGCTCAAAATCCTTCAAGCTAGGCTTTACCAGTAGGTAAACAGAACTTTCAGATGTACAATCTGGTTTTAGAAAAGGCGGAGGAACCAGAAATCTAATTGCCAACATTCACTGGGTCATGGAGAAAGCAAGAGAGTTCCAGAAAAACATCTACTTCTGCTTCACTGACTATGCTAAAGCCTTTGACTGTATGGATCACAACAAACTGTAGAAAATTCATGAAGAGATGGAAGTACCTGACCACCTTACCTGTCTCCTGAAAAACCTGTATGCAATTCAAGAAACAACAGCTAGAAGTGAACATGTAACCATAGACTGGCTTCAGATTCAGAAAGGAGTATGAAAAGGCTCTATATTGTCACTCTGCTTATTTAACATTTGTAGAGCACATCATGCGAAATATCAGGCTGGATGAATCACAAGCTGGAATCAAGATTGCCAGGAGAAATATCAACAGCCTCAGACATGCAGATGATACCACTCTGATGGCAGAAAGTGAAGAGGAACCAAAGAGATTCTTAATGAAGGTGAAACAAGATTGGGTGAAAAAACTGGCTTGAAACTCAACATTAAAAACAACTAAGGTCTCGGCATCCAGTCCCATCACTTCATGGCATGGCAACTAGGAGGGGAAAAAGTGGAAGCAGTGACAGATTTTTCCCACTCTTGGGCTCCAAAATCACTGTGGATGGTGACTGCAGCCATGAAATTTAAAAACGCTTGCTCCTTGGAAGAAAAGCTGTGACAAACCTACACAGCATGTTCAAAAGCAGAGACATCACTTTGCAGACAAAGGTCTGTATAGTCAAAGCTATGGTTTTCCAGTAGTCATGTAGAGATGTGAGAGTTATACCATAAAGAAGACCGAGCTGAGCATCCAAGGAAGAATTGATGCTTTCAGACTGTGGTGCTGGAGAAGACTCTTGAGAGTCCCTTGGACTGCAAGGAGATCAAATCAGTCAATCCTGAAAGAAATCAACCCTGAAGATTCATTTTAAGGATTGATGCTGAAGCTGAAGCTCTAATACTTTGGCCACCTGTTGGGAAGAGCTGCCTTATTGGAAAATACCCTGATGCTGGTAAAGATTGAAGGCAGAAGAAGAGGGCGGCAGAGGATAAGATGGCTTAATAGCATCACTAACTGAATGGACATGAATCTGAGAAAACTCCAGGAGATAATGGAGGACAGAAGAGCCTGGCATGCTAAGTCCATGGGGTCACAAAGAGTCAAATAGGACTTAGCTACTGAGCAGCAACAAATACGGGTACTCACTGTAAGATACTAGACATTTTGTAAGTTTTTTTTTTTTTGAATCTGTTAGAAAAGTCTTTCAATCTGCCCCAAGAAGTCTTTAGTTACCACCACTGCTTTACCTTAGACCCTCATCTCTTTCCTAAGCTATCGTGTTTGCCCCTAGTGGGTACTCCTAAGGAAATTCCCCTGAAATGCTGCTACTCAAAGAGTGTTTCACAGAGCAGTAATCAGCCAGCACATCACCTGGGAGCTTGTAGTAAATGCAGGTCTCACCAGGCATATTAAATCAGAATTCACAGTTAGGAAGATCCCCAAGCAATTTGTACAAACTTGAAAGTGTTGAGAAGCTCAGCTGTATATGACAACTTTAGCCTCCATCACTCCGTTGCCTGAAACCCTTCAGTGGGTTTCATTGTATAGTGTGATATCTGAGAACTTCAGAGTGGTTGCCTATTTAGAACATTTCAAATATTAATATTTCCAAGGCACATGTGCTGTGTCTCATTCTAATTGCCCTTTCTCTAACACTCTCCACATACCTTAACACAACCTACCTCTTTGTCCTTCAAAATAATTTAGTCCACATTGCTTTCTTATTACTCTGGCAATATCTTTATAGTACCCCTATATTTTAACTTTTGGGGGATAAGAAGATACCTGTTACTTTTCCCAATAAGCTGTGAACCTCAAAAAAAAAAAACAAAAAAACACAGAAAACATATCTTATTCGTGATTACATTCCAAGTATTAGCACACTTCGTGTTGTGGATGTGAGTTATTTAAAAATGCTTATTGAACTTAACCCAGAAGGAGGTGACTATTCCTGAAGGTGTGGAGAGTTGGTTCAGAAAGAGAGTGCGGAAAGGTGAACAAACAAGGAAAACCAAATTTTACTACAGCTACATTCGTTTAACTATATCTACCTATCTATATCTACTTTCCAGATCCTGAATTTATTCATAATAAAATAGCTATTTCATTAACTGTGTATATACTGAATTTAAATGAAAAAGCCATATAAATGTTGTCACCATATATTTACTGAATTTATTAGAACAAGGTTAGTCTTATTAAGATGTAATATTGCTTTTGTTGTACTTAAAGAGATCTCCTAAATGCTTGTTTTCCAAAAGTTATAGCAATTATATTTATCAGTTTTCATGCATAATAGATGAAAATACAATGTCATATTTATCAACAAAGGCAACGAAATGTTATTTAGATATTCATTAGGCAATCAGTCACCCATCAACAAAGCATAATTCAAATCTCATTTTGACATTTGCCTGTGAGACTATTACAACTAAATAGAAAATTAAGTATTTTGTGTATATACCTTTGTAGTAGGGTAAATCAGAGCTTTAAGAAAAAAAAAGAGAGAGAGACTAATAATTCTTATCATGGATCATAAAAAGAAATTCTTGCAATTTAAACCCTAATTGCATTCACCCTCCAATAAAAAGCAATTTTAATCTTATTAGTAGAATAATAAAATATATTTTTTAAAAAAGTAAAGTATGTTGGTAGAATTCATCTAATTTTGAAATAATATTTTAGATGCCAATCACAAGAACTAAGTAAGCTATTTATTATTTTACACAGAGCTAATAAACTGAGAAATGGAAATTATTTTCCAACCTCCTTCCTTCCACAATGTTTATTGAACGGTTGCATTGAGCAAAACATTGTGCTATGCTAGGTTCCATGGATACAAAGATAAAGCATTCCTTTATTCATTCCAGAAATATTTAGCACCTTCTACATGCCAGACACTGTCCTAAGCCTTGAAGATACAGCAGTGAATGGACAAAGACTTGTGCTTTTAGAGTTTATATTCTAGTGGGTGAGACAGACAAACAAATGGGTAAGGAATACAATTACAGATAGGTGATCTGAAAAGTATAAGACGGGGTAATGGCAGAGTATATAAGGTTGGGGAGCAGGAGAGGATGCTATTTTAGGTACAATAGCCAGGAAAGACCATTCAGGAGAAGACAATATCTGAACAGAGAACTGAAAGAACTGAAAAAGTGAGCAATTTGAAGAATGGGACAGGAGAGGTATTCCAGGCAGAGAGAACAGCAGATATAGAGACTCTAAGATGAGACTGAACTTGGGGTATTTTCAGCAAGGAGAAAGGTGAAGCTACTGGAACTCAGGGATGCAGGTAGAGGCTGGTAGAACATAAGGTCAGGAGGGGAGACGTGATCTGAGGGTCATTTGATGAGTCTGGATTTTATTTAAAATATGCTGGGAAGCCACTCAAGAGATTTAAGCAGGGAAAGTTTGTGAAATGATTCTCTTTTTATAAAGATCACCCCAGCTACCATGTGGAGAAATAATCACAGAGAAACAAATGGAAGCAAAGATTGGGCTAAGAGGCCATTACAGCAGTTCAGGAAATAAACAGCAGTGTCTTAGGTGTCTTAAATTTCTTTCCAAAGGTAGACATGCATGCATGTGTCCTCAGTCATTTCAGACTTGTCCAACTTTTTGCAACCCTATGGGCTGTAGCCCACCAGGCTCCTTTGTCCATGGGATTCTCCAGGGTGAGAATACTGGAGTGGGTTGCTGTACCCTCCACCAGGGGATCTTCCCAACCCAGGGATCAAACTGGTGTCTCCTACCTTGCAGGAGGATTTTTTACCACTGAGCCACCAGGGAAGCCCCATAGGTAGATCAGATCAGATCAGATCAGTCGCTCAGTTGTGTCCGACTCTTTGCGACCCCATGAATCGCAGCACGCCAGGCCTCCCTGTCCATCACCAACTCCCCGAGTTCACTGAGACTCACGTCCATCGAGTCAGTGATGCCATCCAGCCAGTGATGCCATCCAGCCATCTCATCCTCTGTCGTCCCCTTCTCCTCCTGCCCCCAATCCCTCCCAGCATCAGAGTCTTTTCCAATGAGTCAACTCTTCGCATGAGGTGGCCAAAGTACTGGAGTTTCAGCTTTAGCATCATTCCTTCCAAAGAAATCCCAGGGCTGATCTCAGGTAGATAGAAGTGATTCAATTGGAGATATACTGTAGAGGTAAAGCTGAGAGGTATTGTGTTTGATTTAGATTTAAGGGAACTGGAGGAGAATAATAACAATAATAATAATAAAGACTTCTGTGTTTAAGTGATAAAGTGAATAGTGAATAGTGAGCTAAGATGGTAAGAGGAGGCAGAAGTCTGTGGAGAAATTGAGATGATATAAGAGGCTTCCTTCCTTGGTGGCTCAATTGGTAAAGAATCTGCCTGTAGTGCAGGAGACCTGGGTTCGATCCCTGGGTTGGGAAGATCCCCTGGAGGAAGGAAAGGCTACCCAGTCCAGTATTCTGGCCTGGAGAATTTCATGGACTATATAGTCCATGGGGTTGCAAAGAGTTGGACACAATCAAGCAACTTTCACCCTCACCCTAGACATCAAAGTGGAAAGGCTAAGCAGGCAGTTTGATATGTACAACTGGAGCTCAGAGGACAGGTCAGGGTTTGTAGAATAAATTAAGGAGTAATCCCCACATAGATGACATTTGAAGCCTAGGGGCTGGATGACATCACCTAAGGAAAAAATAAATGAAAGAAGAGGCTTAGCTCTGCTGCAAGTCGTAATATCTAGATTCAATGAGGAAGACTGAGAAGGTGCAGCCAATAATATAGGAGGAAACCCAGGAAGCAGATCAAGCTTCTTGGGTGTATAACCCATGCAGCGCACAGCGCTTTGCACTCAGAAGGGCCCCATACTTGATTGCTCAGCTGCCACCAATTCTTACTTATCTTTGATCTTATGTTTTGTAGGTGAAGTTTGATGGGACACTGGAATGTGCAAGTGAGGAGAGAAGATACACACATTATGTATATCGGCCATTCCTTGACACCCCCATTAACATTCCTGATGCTGCATAAGCACAGAGTTCTAGGGGACCCATGTTGCTTGGGTGTTCAGTGAGACTCAAATCAAGGACAGGTAAGCGAGTTACACCTACAACAGAGCAAGGGTGGTGCTGGTGCTGACAGCGTCCAGAGGCGGTACTTTCTGTTCAAACCGAAAGCTGCTTTTAGAGCAGAAGAAGGCAACGGCGACCTAAAAAGCATGAACAACCAAAGAACCCTATCCTGTCCTTTCTTACTTATGCTGCTGTTAACATTTGATGGGGTCCTGATGTTCATCGCTTACAAAAGCAATTGTTTTCTCACAAATGGTAGAAAGGAAAGCCTGAGGTAGACTCAGTGTTCCCTGAAAATCATCTCTGTAGATTCTGCTGGGCCATGAAAGTTTTAAAGGAAAGGAAGGAAGTAATTTCAGTGAATCACTGAGATAGGGGGTCAGGGTCATCACCATCCCCCACTGTTGCAGACTTGTGTGTGGGCTTTTCACTCCTCGAAACATTCCTCTAGAAGTTATCTTCTTCACATGGTCACACAATTTGTTAGGAAGATTACTGAAAGGGAAGCTAAGGAAGAGATCTAGTCATCTGTTCATTACTTATTCTTCATTTCTACTTCTTTGATCTACAAAAAGAACCAACAGGTTAGGCAAGGCATTGTGTGATTAAGAGATTTGAAAGGTGTGGTAGAGCTAGAGATGAGTAGAGGATGGTGGTGCTTGGTTTAAAAGTTAGTTACAGTATAGATTTGTTAAAGTGACAAGAAAAGGGGCCTCCTGCTGAGGGCTGTCTACTGCAAAGAGCTGCTTACGTTACTTCTCTGCGTTAGCCAACCATTTACACTGGAAAGGGTAATGTAGAAGGAGCGGGAAAGATAGAAGAACCCATAGAGCCTTTTCCTTTCAGTCCTCCTTTTCTCATCTATTAGCCAAAGTAGAGAGTATTGATAGAATGAATGCATCACAAGAAGTGAAATAAAAATAATCGAATTAGTCCTGTGCAGCACTTCCACTGTTCTGGGAAAAATAAAAAATATATATGCATGCATTGGCTGCAAACTATGAACTGTGTAATTCATATGACTTAAATGCCCTTATATTTTCATTAACTCTGGCATTGCATATTGTAAAACTGAATGGTAAAATTCATGTTGATAATTTAAATTCTAAATTTTTCTTTATTTATGAACAACATTGAAAGGCAAAAAAAAATGATAAGTTGAGGGAGAGACAGTGGAAGAAAGGAAAAAGCTTTTTTATGATTTATGACCTTTAGATATTTTTTCCCTTGCTTTTTGAACAAGGAAGCCCACATTTTCATCTTGCTCTGGGCCCACAAATTATGTAGCTGGTGCCGCAGGAAGAATATGGTGTCCTGGAATCCAAGTGAAGAAAGTGCTTCCAGGAGGGAGGAGTCTGTCAATTATGTCAAGTGCTGCTGAGAACTGAATAAGGTAAGGATGGAAAATCCATCATTACTTTCATCATGCTGCTGCTGCTGCTAAGTTGCTTCAGTCGTGTCCAACTCTGTGTGACCCCAGAGACGGCAGCCCACCAGGCTCCCCCGTCCCTGGGATTCTCCAGGCAAGAACACCAGAGTGGGTTGCCATTTCCTTCTCCGATGCATGAAAGTGAAAAGTGAAAGTGAAGTTGCTCAGTTATGTCCTACTCTTAGCGACCCAATGGACTGTACCCTACCAGGCTCCTCCACCCATGGGATTTTCCAGGCAAGAGTACTGGAGTGGGGTGCCATTGCTTTCTCCGCTTTCATCATGGAGACTATCCAATTAAAGTCAGTTCTGTCAGAGACGGTAAAATATTGCATGTAATAGTTTGTGTGAGTAGCTAAGTCATGTCTGACTCTTTGTGACCATGTGAACCGCAGCCTGCAAGGCTCCTCTGTCTATGGAATTCTCCAGGCAAGAATACTGAAGTGGTTAGCTATTCCCTTCTCTGAGGATCTTCCTTACCCAGGGATCGAACCCAGGTCTTCTGCATTCCAGGCAGATTCTTTACCATCTGTATGATAGGTTAGCAATAGTAAAAATAAAGGGCAAGATTTATGCACTCATTTTTATCTGTGATGTTTTTATTTAAATAGTCTATTTAATTATGTTTCAAGAATAAATTAGCATTTGTTCAATGATAAAATGGAATCTTCCTAAAAGTGAAACAATTTAAGAAATATAGTTAAATTATTACTGTTTATATCTTCTGTTGCAGCAGGTTAAAAAATGTTTATTTTTCTTTCTCTTCTTTTTATTTACTTTCTGCTTTCTTCCCCCTTTACTTTGAACATGAGTACACAAAGAAAGTAAATTATTAGATCAAATTTGGCACAAAAAAAATAGTTTGTTAAAAATCTGTGTGATACCAACAACAGAAAGTGTAGATGAAATGCAATGACCAAAACCTTTGCCCTCCTCTATGTGCGTGCTCAGTTGCTCAGTTGTATTTGACTCTTTGTGAACCCATGGACTATAACCCGCCAGGCCCCTCTGTCCATGGAATTTTCCAGCCAAGAATACTTGAGCGGGGTTGCCATTTCCTACTCTAGAGGATTTTTCCTGACCCAGGGATCAAACCACATTTCCTGTGTCTCCTGCCTTTGCAGGAAGATTCTTTACTGCTGGGCCATCTGGGAAGCCACCCCATCCCCATATTATTTACATAAAAATAAAATTTTCTAGTTCATTATGAAATTAAAAGACACTTGCTCCTTGGAAGAAATGTTATGACCAACCTAGACAGCATATTAAAAAGCAGAGACATTATTTTGCCAACAAAGTTCCATCTAGTCAAAGCTTTGGTTTTTCCAGTAGTCATGTATGGATGTGAGAGTTGGACTATAAAGAAAGCTGAGCGCCAAAGAATTGATGCTTTTGAACTGTGGTGTTGGAGAAGATTCTTGAGAGTCCCTTGGACTGCAAGGAGATCCACCCAGTCCATCCTAAGGGAAACCAGTCCTGAATATTCAGTGGAAGGGCTGATGTTAAAGGGGAAACTCCAATACTTGGGCCACCTGATGCAAAGAAAAGACCCTCATTTGAAAAGACCCTGATGTTGGGAATGATTTAAGGTGGGAAGAGAAGGTGACAGAGGATGAGATATTTGGATGGCATTGCCGACTCGATGGACATGAGTTGAGTAAGTTTCAGGAGTAGGTGATGGACAGGGAAGCCTGGCATGCTGCAGTCCATGGGGTCTCAAAGTGTCGGACCTGACTGAGCGACTGAGCTGAACTGAGTTCATTATGTGGTACTTCAATTCAGCCAGTAGATGGCAGATGTTACCATATTCAACAAATCGTTCTCAAAAGGAAACTGGTTATAAGATTACTCAAAATTATGAGTTGCGGAAACATAAAACCCTATTGATTCATCTCTCCACCCTCCCCGCTCTTGATGAACTCCTTCTGGGGGCTTGATTTCTGTGACAGTTTTCCTTGCATAGAGATGCAAGGATTAAAGCTTTCCCCTACATGTGTATAAGACAGATGATTCAGAAAGCAATTCTGGAATCCTATCAACTCCATAAAATATAAAATTAAATCACAAAACTGAGTAACAGATTGCATTTAAATGACTATGAAGATGAATGGCAATGTTGTACTGGAATGTTTTCAACCAAGGCCAAATGGATAACCACATTGATCTTGCATTTTATATCTTACAAAGAAGGACATGACATAAACATCACAAAACAAGCCAATATATTTACTGCTATGCTAAACTAGTTATAGAACCTTTAAAAAAAAAAAGCTTTGATAAGGCATTTGTTCTTTTGACCACTGTGTTGTTTATTATTCCTTATATGGCAGTTCCAGTTAAAGAATAGGTGAGGAGGAAGAAACCAGAGCTGTTAAAATAATGTAATACTGCAGCATTTAATGTTGTCCCCCATATGCAAAAGTTGACTTTTAGAATCTGCTGAAACTGAAGTCACTCAGTCATATCTGACTCTTTGCGACCCCATGTACTGTAGCCTGCCAGGCTCATCCATCCGTGGGATTTCCCAGGCAAGAGTGCTGGAGTGGGTTGTCATTTCCGTCTCCAGGGGATCTTCCCTATCCAGGGATCATACCAGGGTCTCCCACACTGTAGGCAGATACTTTACCATCTAAGCCACCATTTAGAATCTGCTAGAGATTATAATCAACCAAATTCCTTTTGTGGGATTTCATATTACTTATGTGTTGACTGATAACTTGAAATATATTTAAGCAAAATGTGAACCTTTGTTAGTTTGTAATTTTCCTAAGGAAACATACTAATATTCCCTTATGATAAGGGATTTTTTTTTTCAGTTTTACAATTCTGTGAACATTTCATTAAAATGGCTGTAACTATCCTGCAGTATTTCATACCAGCCAAGTATTCTTGCCTGGAAAATAATGAAACAAACAAACAAACAAGAATTGATAAACATGGTGGAAAATTTTGGAACCTGAAAATAAAGAATCAGGGTCAGAAAATAAACCATATTCCCTACTAGAATTCTCCATCACTGCTGACTCTTTTCTAATTCCACGGTATACACTCTCTTTGTTTTTCTCTCTACCTGCCCCTTCTCACTGTCTCCCCTGGATTCCTCTTCTGCCTGCTTCTTTCATGCTTCGTCTCTCAGCACTTTTCTCATCACTCTTCACTATTGCTCTATACAATCTTAAGGATACAATTCATTCCCAGTGTTTCAGCTGCTATGAATAACTGGTTTCTCTCCAAATCCTATGAGTCAGCATCACATACATAGGAGTTATATTTAAGCTCTGACATTAGGCTGCCTGGATTCTAATACTAGTTTGACCACTTAATGGTTAGGTGATATTGATAAATTACTTAACCTCATTGTCTCAGTTTCCTGTCCTGGAATTTGAGAATGATAATAACTCTAATATCTTGTGATTAGGTTAGAATGAAGCAATTCATGTAATGCATTTAGCACAGTATCTGGCAAAAAATAAGGACCTAGTAAATATCCCATCTAGAGCTTTTTCTAAGAAAACAGAGCCATCCATATCCACTGGAGGTCCTCACTCTGATGTCTTCTTACAGAAGCCTTAAGATGATAGATCTAAATCTTACAGATCAATATACAATCCCTGAATCAGTTTTCCCAAAGCTAAGGAAACTGATGTTTAATATTTAATGTTGTAATGCTTTTCCTCTAAAGTCAAGAAGATACCTACCATATCCATAACATTTAGCATCATATTGCAGATACTAACCAAAGCAGTTAGATGTGAGAAAGCAACTACTGGATTATGACAAGGAAACAAGTAGGTAAAACTTTATTAAGAGAAGATGTGATTATATATCTGGAAAGTTCAAGAGGATCCATGGAAAAAATACAATAATCAGTAAGAGAATTTGAATAAAATAATAGGTTATAAATGTGTGTGTGTGTGTGTTTGTCTGTGTGTGTGTTAGTTATTTAGTCGTGTCTGACTCTTTGCAGCCCCATGGACTGTAACCCACCAGGTTCCTCTGTCTATGGAGTTCTCCAGGCAAGAATATGGAAGTGGGCTACCATTCCCTCCTCCAGGGGATTTTTCCAGCTCATTGATCGAACCTGGGTCTCCTGCACTGAAGGTAGATTCTTTACTGTCTGAGCCACCAGGGAAGCCCCAGTTTATAAAGTAAGGATACAAAAATTAATAGGATATATATGTATGTATGTATGTTTATAAACATATATATGCATAAACAAAAATAGAAAGTGTAATTAAAGACTCCATTTATGATAGAAAATAAAGAAAAGAGAAAAAAAATAACATAAATTTAACAAGAAATGTCCAAAACTTAAATAAGCAAAACTGGGGATTGTTTTTGGAAAAAAACTGGATCTTAATGAATGGAAAAACATATCGATTCTGGGATAGAAAGAGGCAACATCATAAAGATGTCAATTCTCCCTGACTTAAAGACTGGGAGAAAAAGCTGTGTCAGATTTTTTTCTTTTTTCTTGTCTGCACCACTTGGCATGTGGGATCTTAGTTCCTGATTAGGGATCGAACCAGCACCGCCTGCATTGGTAGCAGAGTCTTAGCCACTGGACTGCCAGGGAAGTCCCATATCAGACTTTTTACAGTACTATAAAGCCTCTGTAAGTTAAACAATTTATATTAGCACATGAATAGGCATATAAACCAAAGGGAAAAGTAGAAAATCCAGAAATAGATCCAATTCCATATGGAAATTAATATACATTATAGGTGCCTTCACACATCATTGGGGAAAAGATGGACCTTTAAATAAATGTTGTTTTGATTACTGGGTAGCCATATGGAGAAAAATTAAATTGGATCCATTTCTTACATCATAAGCCAGGATAAATTCCCAACAGATCAGATATTTAAATCAAAGATATAAAAAAACACCATGTAGAAAAAGCTTCAGTGAATTCCTTTATAGTCAGGAGATAAGAAAACATTCCTAAATATGACTCAAAATCTAGAAGCAGTGAGAAAAAAGATTGACAGATTTTTATCTTGTAAAAGTTAAATTTTTTTTTCATTATAAAAATATAGCATACCATTCACAAAATTAAAAAAATACAAGTAGCAGCCTGGGAAAAATATTTGCAAAATATACAATGAAAGGTATACTGATATATAAATTGAGATGAAAAAGGCCAAGAAGTGGTCTACAGAAAATCCATAGAAAAAGATATATAAACTGCTCTTAACAGTATGAAAAGTTGTCCAACCTCACACATGAGTTGATATAATTGTTTACTGCGTGATGAGTTTGCACATGTTCATTACATCCATGTATGTCCAAATTTGATTCTGTCATTCATTTGACTGAGAACTTCAGATGGCTTCTCATAGCCTGTAGGATGAAGTCTGCTTCGTAGCATGGCATTTAAGACTTTTTAGACAGAGTTTGCCTAATTGTTTAGCCAAATCCCTTACCATTGTTGTTGTCCTTGTTAAGTCGCTTCAGTCGTATCTGACTCTTGGTGACCCTAGAGTCACCAAGACAGCCAGCCAGGCTTCTTTGTCCATGGGCTTCTCCAGGCAAGAATACTGCAGTGGGTTGCCATTTCCTTCTCCTTTACCATTATCCAACTCTAAAACATTATGCTGTAGTAGCATCAAAGGTTTTGTTATTCCCCAAACATGACATGTATCTTTTTCATATGTCCATGACCTAGCAACTTGTTATTTCCTCTGTCCATAGTCCCCTTTTCTCTGTTCTCTGCTTGGTAAAATTCTACTGTTCTTCAAAATACACTCAAGAGTTCAAGTGTTGAACTTGCTTGCTCCTTTGAGTGCCCATGACACTTTCCACAGATGTTTATTAAAGCTGTTCTGGGATTTCCTGGGTGGTCCATTGGTCGGAACTCCACACTTCCAACATCGGGCACTCCAGTTCAATCCTTGGTCAGGGAACTAAGATCCCACGTGCTGTCCAGCTCGGCCAAAAAGTTAAAAAGAGATAAAACCTTTCTTACACAGTTCTGTTGCTGCTCCTGCTAATTCGCTTCAGTCGTGTCCGACTCTGTGCGACCCCATGGACTGCAGCCTACCAGGCTTCTCCATCCATGGGATTCTCCAGGCAAGAACACTGGAGTGGGTTGCCATTTCCTTCTCCAACACAGTTCTGTAGTAACTGGTTTTTATGTATGCTTCTGCCATGGACACAGGGTACTTTCTTGCCTCAGTTTCTTTAGTATTTTAAGTGCTTAGCACAATGCCTGGCCCTAAAAAGGCATGGAATAAGTTTGTTGAATAATATGATTTTTATGCTGTTGCCAAAAAGACTTCAACATTTCCTATATAAATATTTCAAGACAGATGTCAAGGGGAATAGAAGCTAGAAAATAGATGTCTTGCAGATTTTGTTTACTTAGCACCCTGAGTTTTGGCTATTAGTCAGGACTTTTAGTTAAATGACAAAAACTTAGCTTGAACTTGCTCTGCAAGTGGGCAAATTATTTGCTCTGAAAGGCAGAAAGGCAAAGCTTGGAAAGTAGATTTAGCCTCAGGGACACTGGATTTCTCTCTCTCTCTCTCACACACACACACACACACACACACACTTCTTTCCACTTTTGATTGATGTCTTCATCATCTTAGGCCTGTGACCCCCACAAGGCAAGACCCGGTAGCAGAAAGCTCTGGGCTTGTATTCTGAAGGCTTGTTAACTAACAAGAAACAAAGCTATTTCCTGCCAGATTCTGTTAGAAAAATTCTATGCAGGTACTCAGATTGGCCCGAGTCCTATTGATACATCTGTCCCTTAGCTAATTCCCATGACTAGAAAGGTGACATATGTGATTGATCCCCGTCTGGCACCCGTGCCCATCCTGGGGCGGAGATGGGGGAAGAATAATGTGATTAGCAGCCCCCATGAGGACCATATTTTGGAAAGTGAGAGGAGAAGCTCCCCAAGACAACAAAGATCTTGTCTGGACATAGTAATACAAAGAAATGACTCTCCAACATGCGTGTGAAGAAAATAGTAAGATCAAATGTTGAAAGGATGTTATATAATTTTATAATTAAATTTTTCTTCTTCCTGATAAATAAATATTGTAGCTCAAATGCATGATAAAATATATCCATCAAAAGAAACAGCTGACCACGAACCTTATTTGAATGCTTTCATCTTTGGGTTCCTATTTCTAATTATTTTTTAAATAAGGACTCACCTAAAGAGTAAAATTCCCTAACCTAAACTTTCTAAGTTTGATACATACATTTTATTATGTTATTCTTTGTCAACCATATTCTCTTGTTCTTTCTTTCACTGAGCACATTTCCTGCAAAATCAAGTACAGTATTCAAAAATAAGAGAAAATTGAAGATGAAAAAAATGTTCTTGTCTGTGAATGTTACCACTCAAAGATGTTTCGAGAGTAGAAAATTATGGAGCAAGCACTTCCATGATATTCACTCTTAACCAAGTTTTCTGATAGCACTTGTGAAGGTATTATAGCATCACAGTGCTCTATATCCAGGAAATTGGGTTGTCTGGCCAAGTATCATCACCCAACTCTGGAAACTACAGTTAAAAAATGTGACCTCATGCTGGTGTGACAGCCCCAACAAGCAACTTTCTCTTGGACTTATTTGGTCCACATACATTTGATTGCCCATAATGGGTAAAAGAACTATCCCAGGAATAGTGGGTGGACAAAAGAAAACCCTCAAAAAGTTAACCCTCCTTAGGAAGAGAAGTGTGCAAAACTGCTGAGTAAGATTTTGAAATAACTTAAGCAAATTAAACCCTTTAATGTAAAGATATATTTATTTTGCCTATCTGTATTTTGTTTATTATGATGAACATACATTTCAAAGATAAAACAAAATGAAAAGTTATTGTAAAATATAAAAGGCTGTGTTCACCATCAAATATGGCATCAAATAATTACAAATCCCATTTCTACCAGTCACCAGCTGTATGAATATGAACAAGTTAATTAATCTCTCTAAGCTTTGGTTTCTTGGGCTATATAATGGAGCTAATAATTCCACCTGCTCTATATTAAATAAGATAAAAGGTAATAAAGTGGTTAATACTGTGTCTGGAATATAGGAGCTGCACAAAACACTATGTTCCTTATTCTTGATATGAATATGAAAAAAATCTCATTTGCAGGTTGGAAAAACATTAAGTCTAGGAACAAGTAGTGCCTAACCTAGTTTATTCTTTCCCACTAATTGCTCAAATATGAATTCTCTAGACTCTTCCAACTTTACA